>NW_026623763.1:84120-125808 GCF_030028575.1 Malurus melanocephalus | reverse complement strand
GGAAGGAAGGAAGGAAGGAAGGAAGGAAGGAAGGAAGGAAGGAAGGAAGGAAGGAAGGAAGGAAGGAAGGAAGGAAGGAAGGAAGGAAGGAAGGATTTCTGTTCCAAGTACATAAAGTACACACACTTAAAAATTCCCACTAGGTGTTTTTCAAAAGAAACACTTGATAAAAGAGCACTTCTCCATTTGTAGAAAGTGACAGTAAAATTTTAAATGCCTCTTGCTCTGAATTCTCACCAGTTCCTACAGTAGGGAAGATGCTTCATTATTAGTTATTTTTTTCCTTCTTGGGCACCAGAGTTTTTTATCACTAGAAGTATAACCATCTGTAATTTTTAAAGGAGGATGAACACAGGGCACAGCCACAGGGGAAGCTCATCTTCCACATCAAGCAGGTCTTTATGTCAGTTTAGGGATCAGGGACACAAACAGTGGAGATTACTTATGGCAAAAAGCTCCATCTCTAGAGCAGCCCCTCCTTGCTTCACAAGACTTAATTTCAATCTAYAGCCAGAGCCTGTCTAGGTGATTAAGATAAATGATGCACCAGTCTTCAAATATTCTGTGAAAAGTTAGCTTTTGTATTAAGCCTTGCATCACAGCTAAATGTAGAGATTTTATTGAACCCAGAATTCCAATAATGCAGGTATAATATTGAAGCTGGCATATACATTAGCTTTGTGTTATTGATGTTGTGGCTCCTATTTCTTTGCACCTTGAATGTAATGTGAATATCAAATATAAATTCAGCTGGCATCRGGTTTTCCAAATTGAGCACGAGTTAAAAATCTAAATCCTAATAATTTATTTTTCTGGGTTTTCTGTCTTTGTGAATAAGGCAGGCTGCTCTTCAGAAATACATTACATAGGAAGGTGGCTGTACTAACAATCTTTTTAGAGGCAAGAAATGCAACTTCATTTTACTCATGCTTCCCAAACATGGATGGAAGCTCCTGTAATTCATAATAATCTAAATGTGATAAAAATACATCATGTCCCTTTAAATTCTATTTCTGCTTCAAATAGAGGCAGTAATAGAGTTAAAACCAATTTTTGCTAAAAGTTGTGTGTACTTGGAGAAGATGGAAAAATTCAGCATGTGGATGGAAACAGAAATCCTACCACAGCCTGATAAAAAGAAATGCAGGATATCCATTGTGTCCTGTAATTGTTAACTGTTAAAACAATTTGTCATAAAGCAATTTGGCACATGCATATATATTTGTGTGCAGGCATGCATAAAATTATACATACAACTGCATTAACTTCTATACAGGTTTTTCTCTTTTAAGGTCTATTCCATGCAGTGGCTAGCAACAAAACAAAACAAAATAAAAAAAGGAAAAAGCCCCATAAAATAAAATAAAATCATGAATTAAAGTAAAAATGTTCTTATGTGTGCTGGACATTGTAAGACACTAAGTTTGCTGAGTATATTATTGATATTGAAGAAATTTGATTTCCTGATTATCCTTGGTGATAAAYAATAGTAACTCCACAAGGTTTAACATAATACTTTTTCTGGTCCTTAGTCTGTATGGTCTCATTTATGGGTTATTAGGAAAAGCCCAGAATTTAAAAAAAMCAAACCTGATTGTTTAACCTCCAGAAGTGCAAACCACTCAATTTTTATGAATAAAAATGCAGGTATGATATCAGAAGCCTCTTCTTAAACACTGAGGACAAGTTTAAAAATAAACTTTTCCCCTTAAAAACCTAAATATTCTATCCAGATAAAATAAATGTTCATTAAAATTAGACTTAGTATAGGAAATTGTTATTAAATTCTTCAACAGAGAAAAAAATCTGTGATTACTTTTTTTTTTTTCTAATGTGCTTATTTCCCCTTATGTTTTTATTGTTGCTAAAAAAAAAAAGAGCTAAAAATTTCCTCCATGTAATTTCCTTGTTGCTTCATAAGTTATATTATCCACCTATGATCATTGTTCACATTCAGCTAGGTTTTGCAAAAATCTACCTAACATTCAATGTGTTTGAAACAAGCCTGTGTTTCAAACACACACCTGCAAATATTCTTCATTTTTCATACATAATTCTTCCTTGAAGTAAAGGGCTCATTCATGAAGGGGGGTTTTCTATTCTGAAGAAGCAGAATTTTGTACTTCAAAAATTAAATTTCCCCTTGCAATCTGCAAGCTGACATGCTTGCAAATATATTGCCTGTCACACTCTTCCATGCACATTCCTGGTTTTCTGCTGATAGCCATATTTACTCCCATTTACACAGCTTCTCTCATGCCCATTCCAGCTGAATTAGGCTTTGTGCTCAGCTGATCACACCCAACAAAAATCATTCTTTGCCTCTYAGACTTTTTTATTCATAACAATTTTTATTTCTTTATTCGAATTTTCTGCTTCACACATTCACCATGCGAATTATCCTGATGGGTCATGGTAATCCAGCTCCTGCAGAGTACCCAGTGCAGAGTGTGGATCCCAGGTGAAGAAATTGTTATTTTACTCTATCCAGAATGTCTGTAACTGAGTATTCTTGCTGAAATTATAGAGAGGGCATGTATACAAATGCACCCATCCCCTCAGTCCTAAATGCAAGGGCTATCTGTGAACACGTTGGACTTTCTGCAAATCTTTAATGTAATTACTCTAGAATTTAGGATGGACTGGATTTTCTACTGAGGAGGATACTTTTCCGTTCTCAGCTGACACAAAGGGGAAGAGGACTTGAGCTTTGTGTCAGTAAAAATGAGTGCAATATTTTACATGGAGTGGTTAATAAAATGTTCTCTTAGTGTGCTCAACATAACAGTTTTCTAGCAAATATTCATTAAGATTGGTTAACATATCCTCATCTCAACTCCTGTGAAGTAAGGAAGGTTGATCCCTACTTCACAATAGTTCCTCTAAATATTTTTCGAACCTCATAGTTGCATGTCTCTTAATTCCAGAACACTTTGTCTCTCCTGSTCYTTATTCCACCATTCTTTGACTCTTTTTTTTCTTATTGTTCCACTTTTACTTTTTCTGCAGTTCATCTGTTACTCCTCTCTTGTTAATCTGATAACTTGGAATAGACTATGCTATTGAAAAAGAATAAATCTATAAATATTTATTAAATTTCTTCATTTATCAGATGTTAAATACTCTACTGGTATTGTTTAGACTCTATTTATTTATAAATTGATTAGACATTACGTTATCAGGTCATCCACCATGAACATTTTAACAAAAAATATTCTAGCAAAAAATATTCTAGTAAAAAACATAAGGTCATGTTTCATTAATATTCAACACATTAATTCACACGATATCTCATTATGGAATCTAAATGAGGTTCCTRCTTATAAACAGGTACAAACAGGCTGCAATTAATAGATAGACAAAAATACATATGCATGTGTTTATGTCTTTAGCAAAAGAGTTAATATAAGTATACACATGAAGAATCTTTTTTGTACCTCCATATATATCCAGTATATTTGCAATATAGTTTTATATGGGGTATACGACTACCATACAACAATATATTTGTTACATAAATAAATAAACTCTATGTATATAGACAAATACATATTATATTATAGACATGACATATAGTATACACACCTTAGCTACATATGTATGTATATATATATATACATATATATACATATATATATACATATATAATATATATATATATATAATATATATATATATAATGTATCTATTTGCATGTATTCATACACTCTAAAATGAATATAATTTTTCTATCATTGCTACTTAGGATCTACAGTGATAATGTTGACAGAGCCTTAACAAATAAAACCTGACAAGCACTGAAGTTTTGGACAATTATACTACACCTCAGGTGGCATTAGCTGGCACTAAGCCAGTGACTATAATCACACAAGAACTAAAATAATCTCCCTGTGATGTTTTATTTTTGAGTGCCTTGTTGCTCTTTTGAAATGCTCTATGATACATGAGGATAAGRGAAATGGTTCTGTCCAAACTGAGTGGGGATGTGGTCATGGGAATGGCATTAATGTTAAAGAGTCCAAAAAGTTCAAATGTCTTCTGAGCTGTAAGTTTTTTTAGTTACTTACTGCAGTATTAATAGGTGTCACTACAGTTTATGCCTTTTTTGCTGTGAACTCTGCAACAGAATAGATTATCTCAAAAGGAGATTTTTTTTTTTTTCTTTTCTGACAGAAGTAAATTCAGACGAGACTTGGAAGAGCTCTTTTATCAGATCAAAACATCTGTGAAGCTAGCAGCAATCAGGCAGAGTTTCTGTAATTGCCCCTGCCATTCCTGTTTTTCAGATGAGAGATCACTGCACTTTCTTAGGTAAACAGCTGGATTCTGAAATCCAACYGTAATCATGGGTATAAAATACACTGATGGAGTTCTGGATTAGGACTAGGCCAAGGAAGATATCAGCCAAAATAATTAGTCCGTGCCAATTGCTGTGTTTAGTAATTAACTAATACCTAATGAATTCCTCATCATTGTTTCCTCTAAAGCCAATTAAATGCTTGAACAGGCCTTCCATTTTTAATAAACTAGTAAGAATTACTAATTTATAGCATATGTATTTTTAATAATTACCAAGCAGCTGTTCTTATCACCATTTTTTTAATTAAACCTTTTAACAATAATTCAGTCTTTAAAATGAATCATTTTGTTAACTTATTTGTACAGATTTCTGTTGCTTCTTTTGAGCAATTTTGTTCACTATTAGAGCTGGAACTAACACACATRGAATTAAATTTTAGACACTGTTAATAATTTACTTTGTACTTGAAATTCTATTGTCCTGCAATGCAATTCTTTTTTATCTGTAAAATATTAACATTTGGTTAAATATAGGACACAAACTTCAATGTCTTTACTTCTGAGGGGACAGCAACTATGCTTACCCACCTTTTCAAAGCCATTTGATATGTATGAAAGAATATTAATCTGATCTACTAACACTTTCAAATGCAAAATTAATGATGAAATGAAAACAATGATACTTAATTTATTTCTACTTCTTTGGATCATTTAATTAGTATGGTAATCAGAAAAAAAAATCAATATCAATTCATCTAGTAGATGATAAACATAGTTGTCCTAGAACTAACATTTTAAAAAGTTAATTTGGAAAAAAATAGGTGTACAAAGCATGAAAATGGAGACAAAATAATGAAAAACCATACAAAATAGTGAAAAGCCATACAAAATAATGAAAATCCATGTAAAATAATGATATGTATTAGGGAAGATGCGTGATCATAACATCAAGCACTAGAGAACGTGTGTTTGAACGTGTGTATTTTTCAGAATAAAAACTCCATTTTTCCTATAACTAAAAATTAATGTGCAAGATGTTCCACTTTCCATACTTCCTGAAGGTAAAAGCTAGTTTTCTGTGGATACTCTCAAATTAATAAATAAGAGGGAAACAGGTCAGCTTGAGTTCCTGCCTTATTAAAATCAAATAACTTTGGGAATAATGTGTTTTTTTTTCTTGCTAGACAAGCAGTGCTGCGTGGTCTGTGCCCTGTCCCCTGGAAGGAAGCAGGATCACTAACAGGAGCTATGGCCAATCTGTTTKCAGWGAGGTTCAGGGCTGGGAAATAARCTGAGCTGACACARGAACAGCTGCAGGTCCCAACGAGGGGATGGCAGGCACAGACACGGACACAAACACAGGCTGGGTGTGTTTCTATCAGATGGTGTGTTATTCCCCTTGTGCAGAAACGTGCACTTGAAAGTGTTTGCTGAGATACAGGATGGAGGGATGACTGGCAAAAGTTAAATAATGTTATTTATCCCGTTATCATTCTTTTTCTCGATTTTCCCTGGCTGAAATATGATAATTAACTCAATAACTGAGTTAATGCACTGACCATATCCAGGATTTTTTGGATACTGCAGATGCCAAAGTTTGTCCTTCGTTGCACAATTGAGGATTTCAAGGATGCGTCTCATGTTACAATGAACTGTCCTTGTTAAGCTTTCAGATCTAACATTCCTAAAAAATAGTGATTTTTTGATATGAGTTTGTAAATCTGTGGCGGAAGGAGATATGCCGTTTAATTTAATCACCAGGCTTTAAATATATATTGAGTACAACAGAAACAGATTGGCCGTGGCCTGAAAAAGAGTTCATTTTTCAAACCGAATTATTCCTTTAGATGTCTTCCCATTCAGCTTCTAAATGTAACTCTCATTTTCTTCAAACAATACTGAGCTCCTCTAACTATAAATTACTGAAGTTCTAAAAATTATGCATATAATCTAAGMTGGGATGTTGTATTGTCAGTGGAAAGATATAGGAACCTTCAGGAGAAAATTTGTCCCATCCACCTTCAAAATGAGTATCTTTAAGTGATACTTAACCCTTCCGGGCTTGATCATTGTCAACTTTTCTTTGTTATGTATGAGAGTTAGAGCAGCCTGGACAAATGGTTCATAGAACAATATTTAACTTTAAAGCATTTGAGATCAGATGGATCACTTCTCACTTTGTCCCTTTCTGTCTGCAAAGAAGGACTGGTCATTTGGCCAGACCAGGTCCAGCCATGGAACTCTCCAGTCTTTCCGAATTATCACCTCCTCTGCCTTCACTTGATCCGAGAGGGTTCCCAGGGTGACAGGGGAAATAACCTCTTTATTGGCAAGCTTGGGTTCTGCTGGATTAACAACAAAAGGAATCAAAAAGGACAAGTGTCCTGTTCTTCATTTCTCCTCTCCTTTGAAGAGGACAAGAGGGCAGAGAGGTTATGAAGGGCCGGAGGGTTATGAGGCGCTAACTTGTGCATCTCTCTGATCATTTCAGAGTACACAGACACAGGTTTTCTCTATCCGTGTGGAACAACTAAAAGAAAGGAGGGTAGAAAGGACAAGTTTTCCTTATTTTGTAGTTTTTTAAAACCTACAGCAAAAATAGGTTGTTTAAAAAAAACAAAAACATGGTTGCTAAATAATAGAAGCATGCCTTTACAGCAGCTTTCAATTAAATCTATATAATATAGTAGGTACTGATTGTACATAGTGAAATAAAGATTGGTAGAGCAAAAGAATTAACAATTTTCCTGTAATTTTATGTACTTCTCATGTATCTTTTTCTCAGTATCATTCTATAGTGTGTATATGACATTTCAGGATGAATGGGAGCATTTAAAGCAGGTATTTTTATTGTTTTATGCTTTATAACAATTCTTCCCAATACTATTTTTGGCATTTTGTGGAAAATTAGTGCAAATCCATTAGAAGGCACATTGGTAGAGGCCTGACACATCCAATTCTCATCTTGCTATTTGGGGAAACCTTGCTTTCAAAGCTAATCAATGGGCAATGAAAACAGCGGTGAGCAGTAATCTGACTGCAATAGGACCTCCGAGCCCTTTACACTTTCGTTAATCCAAAGGAGTCAATTATTTTTTCAAGTTGTGCAAAGTGTCTAATGGGCTGCCTAAGATTTGTGAAGACTGAGGGAAATGTAAAATTAATCAAAATCCTGTTTGAAGRAATGGACAAAGRATGTTRTTTTTCCTGWGTGATGAAGGTCAAAAGAGTCTTTRTTTTTTAGAGCTRGGAGTTGGGGAAAATATGTTTGCAGCTATTACACTTAGAAGTATTCTAATTCACTCTTTCCTGGGCTTCTGTAGGAGGAAAATGAGGCTGGTGTTGATCCTTCAGGTTGAGGATCCATCCAGGCAGGCTCAGGAATCACAGTTCCATCCAAACCAGGCAGCAAAGAGCAGGTTTAAGCACAGATCCTGTCTCAGGCTGGAGTGACGATACAACACACTTGGAGCTGCGAGCTGAGGAGAGCATTTTGATGCTCCAATTTAGAGTTTGACCTCCACAGTCACTCAGRGGCAGTTCAGGAACATGGAAATGCCAAAAATCATCGGTGTTTCTCGCTTGGTGTCAATCCAAATTGTAGGGTGGAGTTTCAGGAGCTCAGTGAAGGCTATGCATGGTTTTGTCTGGATTTCTCACACACTTGCAGGCCCAAAAAAATGTAAGACTAAAGAAGGCACTCATTCAGTATGTGATCTTCCCCAGCAGTTTTACTGGCAAAATAAATCATAAAACCTAGAACAATGTCATCTTCTCTTAAAAATGTGGTTTGAGATCCAGCATTTCAGCTTTGATCAACAGGAGGGTTGGGTATGTCCCCTGAGCATTAGCAGGAAGATAAAAAAAGGTGTGCTGTAATGAAAGAATTTGCAAACTTCAACAATCTGGGTAAGAACAGAAGATGCATTTTATTTCCAAATTACTTGTCATTTGCTGAAACTACCTGACTTTTTAAACATTTTAAATAGCAAAGGCTTTTTTCCCCTTCGTTAAAAGTAATCTTGTCCCTTGAAAGGATGTCCGTAATGATCACAGCACAATTCATCATCATAAGAAACAACAGCTGCAAAGCACAGTTGTGTGGCAAAAAGAAAAATGGTTTTAAGACCTCTTGACCATTTAATATCTTTGTTTGTTATTTTCTCTAGCATATGTTTAACTCGAATGTTTTATGATTACACAGGAGATTTTATTGCACAGAATTTCTGCAAATCTCTGAAGAGCACCRAGATGAAATGAGTTTCATGTAAGAATATTGAATATGAGACACGATGAAAAATAAATCACTCTCTCTTTATTATTTTTTGTCTGCATCTACCCTATTCAATTCAGGGTTTTTTTCTCTTTTGTATCAAGTTTGTTTCTCGAAGTAGGAATCTAAGTCTGTGTGAAGCCGGGTATTCTCACTTTTGTCAAAAAGAGCATTCTTTTTGCTTATATTGTTCTGCTTCTTGCTTACATTGCAAGTGTTGAGTGCCCTCTTAATTTGCATTGTGTTTTTAGCATGGCTTTGGTTCATCACCTGTCTTTCTTCAGTGCAGTAATTTTTTTTCGCCTAACACTTCTTTTGAGCCATTTCAAACTTTTGTTAAATTCATTATTACAAAGCAAAGAGGTTTTCAAAGCCACTGTAGGGCACAATGACTGCGTGGTGGGTATAGAGAGACCYGTGGAAGCAGAGATTTGGTAGTGAGATTGTTTTCCTACAGCACTGGTCTAGAAAGAGTTCAGGTTTCAAACATGGGATTAGACCGCCCCATGTCCAAGGAAAAGGTGGGGCAGGTTTCTGGACTGCTGCCTTGTTACTTTCCAATTGCCTTGGAGTTTTTCATTCTTCAGGAGAGGRGCACCACCTTTCTCAGGCCATAAGGAATCAAAACAAACTAACTGGACCTATAAAACACGTTTCTGTGGCAACAATCCCCCTYTGACAGCCCTCAGGACCTGCCTTTGCCTCCCCAGGATTATTTACTCTTCTGGCAGCAAAGGTAGCAGAGGTGAGGCCAGCAAAATGCACAGCAATCACTCATGATTTAAAGTGTAGAAAGTCAAGYGTCAGAAAAGTTGATTTATACAAGAAAAGAGGCAAAATAAAAGATTAAAACAACATCCAGCAGAAAATAGTAATTAATTAGTCCATAAAGGACTGGTAAATTGGTAAACACCACGTTTCTGTTTTGCAGGTTGGAAGAATTATGTTTATATTTTCTTAAATTAACAAGAATATTGGGCAGACTCATTTTCCTGCTYTGCCCACTTGCTGTCTGATTAAAACACRCAAAACCTGTGTTTGTGTCCRTGTCTGTGCCTGCCATCCCCTCGTTGGRACCTGCAGCTGYTCCTGYGTCAGCTCAGTTTAKTTCCCAGCCCTGAACCTCACTGCAAACAGATTGGCCATGGCCTGACGGGCTCCTGTTAGCAATCCTCCTTCCAGAAGGGAAATTGCCTTTTTCTCTTTTGGGTGGGGCTGGGAACAGCACAGGCATTACCCAATTCAGCCTGATAAATCCAGCAATGTGAGCCAAACTTATTCAAACCTGATTTCCACCTAGCTATGTAGAGCTGCTAGAGCTATTTARAGTTGATTTTTAGAGATATTTACCCTGTGATAAATTGGGTTTCATTGGTGCCTTCCAACAAGTAGGAGTCTAATTAATGAATTTTATCAGAGCCTAAAACAATAATGGTAGTAATTATAAAAACCACTCCATATAAGCATGTAACTTTAGATCATTGCAAAGCCATYCTCATTAAATAACAATGTTGCCCATCAAGGAAATTGCAAAGAAATTATTTGGTGAAACAATACGAAAAACACAGAGGCAATTTCGAAGCACCTCTGACTTTACTCTTTGTTTTTTGGTTTTTTGGCTTTTTTTTTTGTTTGAAGTTTTGTTGTTGTTGTTCATTTTTCATTGTTTTTTGTTGGTTTTTTTTTCAGAATAGCACAGTGGGAGTTATCTGGATAAGATGTGGCTCCCACATTCCTTTCACACCCGCCAACAGATCATAAAGTGACAAATAATGGCATGACCTTGATAAATGGCTGCTTGAACATCATCTCTCCAAAGTCTTTTAGCAGAGTTGCTCATAGCACACCAGTACTATGGTTACTAGAGATGCATATTTCAAAAGCTATTAAAAACTCTAGCAGAGGAGAAGAAATCCTACTAGCCATGATAGCTATGGGTRAAAGATCAACTTTTGGAGTTCTAAGCATGGTTTTGGTAATAAGGGAATACAAAGTCCTGAGTGATGCAATAAAACAAAGATGAATTATTAGCCAGACGACTGAAAGCCCCACTTCTAATTTTGCAGAGTATTTAGGTGCTCATGGAAGTGTTTTTATAACAACCTAGTGGTATCTATCCAAACCTTTCAGTCTCAAGGCTCCCTTGAAAACTGTGTACAGTGGTTGTCCAGGGTGCTTCATGTTCAAAGAGATCTCTAAATTCWCAGTGAGGGAAGGAATGTGGTGGATGAACTGCTGGAGATTCCCATCCTCTTCGACTCTAAAGAAAACTCATCTGAGTGGCTCAGTCCAGCCCTGGATCCTGAGACAGGCTGGGGAGGTGAGAGTGATGGAGCTCTATTGTCACTGGCATTACTCCATGATGTGTTTTTAATTTTAAAAAGTGGCTTCATGGCTTCTGCTGATTGCAGCTAAGAATGCATATCCTCTGCTTGAAATAGTAGTAGTACAACTACTCCTCTGCTTGAAATAGGAGTAGTACAACTACTCCTGGAGCAAAAAGGCATTATGAATATTCTTTTGTTATTTTCTTTATTTAACATTCTCTTAAGAAAACAAAATATGCTCACTATCTCCTCTTTGGGCCTATTTACTTTGGGCAMAGTTAAAGAAATACATGGAGAGTGTTGTTAAAAAGAGAAAATAACCTTCTTTTAGCTCATCTCACATGTTGAATGCAGAGGTATTATACCCATATAAATAGGTATCTCTTTCATTCATAGCCCTTTGAAGTTTATTGCCTGAGGAGGATTTGTTACATGCAGATGTTTCATTCTGATTTCTGATGTTTCATCAAGCCACATTGTCTTTGGAGATACAGTTGAGATTTTTCGCGGAAAATTTAATTACTGTGACTATTCCAGCCTGGATTGAAAAATTAATTATAGGAGAAAATTATATATTGGTATTTAGTATAATTTTTGATGTTTCAAGACATGGAGAGAGACAGCAAAAGCTGTGTGCCTGCCYGAGTCCTTGGCAGAGCTGGTTCCAGCCCTGAGAGACTGATTTCCATCTTCCACCTATTATCTTTGCAGAATATTCACTTTGCTYCTGGCATTTTGTTTATCTGATTGCTTCAGGCAAAATTAGATTACTGCCCTCATCACTTGGAGTTTTGTTATATTCTCAATAGAAAGCAGTTAGGTCCAACTCATATAAAGGATAGGCAATGAGGYTGGCACTTGGAGGAATTTATTTTTCATTTGTTTGGGGTTTTTTTAATATTTTCCTTTTATTTCTTTGGTGAAAGAGGTTTTACTGAGCTATGGGATCTGAGTGAAAATTGAAAGCTGGGTTAAACAGGGATGAAACAATGCAGCTATTTCCTCAAAAAGAGGAAAAATGTGCAGTTATTTCCCTTACTGCACATTAATCTGTTGAAACTCATGTCTTTGAAAGAATGCTGATTATTTTATAAATAGTACAGGTTCTTGGGTTTGGAGTTGAAGCAGTCTACATATTTTCTGGAAAGAAAAATGGACTTACACATATAAAATAAAACAAGTACTGGAACTGACAGTATTGTGAATGAGACAGTGGAAAAAAGTAAGAAAAACTTTTCCTTCTCTTCTCTGGTTTATTATTGAGATGCTCATATTCAAAATTATAAAAAAAAAAAAAATATATATAGCTTATTTGCAGATATTGTTATAGCAAACTAAATCCCATTTTCCCAGATTGGATGGTTCAGGAAGAAGCACGAGGAAAGCAAGAACAACTGTCTGATCATATTTATCCATGCAGTCTCTCCTTCATAACAGTTAGCCCAAAATTGCCTCACATCCTGAGACAGCATCAGAAATCTGTGCCATCTGCAGTGGCAGATAACTGCTCACGAATAAAAGGAGAGAGGGTGTAGTACCTGAAAACCAGGAAGAAAATTAAAATCCTMTTTATTTTTTTTTCCTTTTTTCACCCCTCTAACAATGGATATTGACTGAAATTATGCTTCATGTGCTGTGATAAAATGGGAATTCCTGTCCTGAGCATCACYTGAAGCACAGCTGTCCCATCTGGAGCCGATGTTCCTCAGCTGACACGCTCATCCCACGCAGCGGTGACAGAGACACTGATGTGCTAATGGCAGAATTTTGATCCCCTGACCTTCTCCCAGATGTGYCAGCCAACCAACCTTCTCCTGACARCATAAACTGTGAGTGTAGCCYCTACAAATGAGCACAGCATGAAGGCAAACGTGGAGGTGGATATGAAATTTGATGCCAAGGAGTCCTTGCATATGACAGAAGCGTCTGTGTCGGCTGCTCAGCAGCCAATAAACAGCCTTCACCTCTGTGTGCTGACACTGGAATTTCTGTCTGTTTGTCTTATTGAGCATCAGCTAATGAAAGGCTGTTCTTTAGCACTGGCTAATTACTTTTTGTTATGTTCAAAACAAGGAGCCATGATCAGTGTATCCCAACTATGGGTGGGGATGAAGAGTTAAGGAGGCTGAGCTGAAATGGCAAGCAATCATTAGAGAATTTATTATACCATTATGGCTTGGTACTGGTGGGATGTGGGAAGCTGTGAGAGGCAAAAAATGCTTGGAAGGGTGTCCCTTTCAATCTCTGATGGAGTTAATGCACTGCAGCTTCCTCTGCAGCAGCAAATCCACCTCTCCAAGGCTCATCACAAATCCAGCCATTTCYCATCCCTTACCTGCTTCCCCTACATGCTCAGCTCAGATGTATTTAGAACTGGAACTGATTCAAGGTTATAATTAACTCAACATATTCCTACAGTTTGTGCTGTTTAAATAAACCTACCTGATATTTTCAGGTGCTTTTCTGCAGAATCCGCTGAAAGGTCACAGATTTGTATCCCACATCCCTAGCTGATTAACTTCTTTAGTCTCATGGAGGTTGGTGCACAGAAAATTAAAGTTGCATAAAATAATATTGACTGACCACCACCTYATTTTCATTTATTTGTTTTCACAAATATTTAAGTTATCTAATTTTAGTGRTAGGAACTTGTAGAAAATCAATTTAAAATCCGAACAGAGAGAATCCATGGAAACCAACTTATAAATTCTGACATGTCAAGGAAGGAGGCTAAGAGGGCTTGAAAGGTCATCTAGGAGAAAATAAAAGCAATTTACAAATAATTCATACATTCAATATAAAAAGTGTGGTAGAGTCTAAAAAACAAAAAAACAACAACAACAAAAAAAATCCCAACCATTGAATTTGTGTAACAAAATATCATTTTTAGTATGTTCTACAGTGTGAACAACCTAAGTTTAGTTAGCATAGAGCAYTCATTTGTGTAAGAATACAACACCCTTGTGTCTACATTAAATTAGTTCTTCACCTCAGTGAAACAATTTTCCATCACTTAATCAATCTGTCCTCACAGCAATATCTGTCCTGGGTGGTGACAGACAGAGAAATCTGTTCAGAGACTTTGCTGGGGAGCCCAAATATCAGAGGAGGGATTTGCTGGCAYGCTGACCACCCCAGGCTGCCTTTGGCTGGCAGGGCAGGAGTCTCATCTGGTGGTGTCATATGGCCAGCTCACCAGGAAAGGTGAAAGCCAACGAGTTAATCCTGAGCCATCGCCTCTCGGTCTGATGTCACGGGGTAAAACTCTGCCAAAAAGCCACACAAAGCCACCAGAGCCAGCATGAGGTTTTATAATTGTGATAAGAATGCTAATGCCTGCCTCTTCAGGGAATGCTGCCCTGGCTGAGTTTGGTCAGCACGACACGGGAAGATTTGTAAAAGTTCTTACCCTGCATGTGCCCATTTCTCAAAGTTCTGCACCAGCACCCAGAACAAGCAAAGCTGATTGGCACCAAAAAGGAGGGGATTATCCAGCTGTGATCCTCTGCAAACACCTGCAGTTTTACTAGACAAAAACAAAGGAGTGAGAACCTTCAGACCTGCATGCTTTTAATTTTTCAAAATTGTCCTTGGTCAAGTTTCTTGACATTTTTTCTTGTGTTTTAAATACAAGCTTCCACTTTTAGCATCGCGATTCTGACCTCAACTTTACTTCTTGCTGGTTTATTTCCTTTTTTTAGATCACATTCACTTCCTCAAGTATTGTAAAGTGGGGCATTTACTGAATACATTTGACTTAGATTTCAAATGCTTAGTGTTTTAAAGTCAGAAAAGCTATTTTACTAATTAACAGTCCATTTTTTTTCTTCTGAGAAATGTCATAGAAATGGCTAGGAACAGTTTTGCTAAATATCAGAGAAGCTTTCCTGGTTCAGGTTAAGGGCAAAAGCCTAGCTYATAATTTCTTTGAACAAGACACTGAGATTTGCTCAGTTGATTACAGTGTGGTGTTAATAAGGCTAGGACTATGGGTTTGACCCCCATGTGGGCCCATTCACTTAAGAACTGCACTTGAAGATCCTTGTGGGTTCCTTTCCGTGATTCTGTGAAAAGCAAAAAGATCTATTTTTTTTTTTTACACAAAATAGTGGAACTATTACTAAAGTACAATGAATAAGTACTGCTTCTGTGATGTAAAACTCATCATTAACACAGAAGKCTTTAAAAGTGCTAAAAGTGGATACCAGGGGTGCAAAGAAAATAGGGCAGTAGTGTCGAGATTTCAGTGACTTGCAAGAGGGAACTGAAGGAAAAGACAGGTCAGAAAAAAAAAATGAAGTTCTCGTTGATTAAATTTATGCAAAGAAAGAGAAAAAAATCACTGGTAAAAATATCACTAGGAGAGCCTATTTTGTTATTCTTGTAATAGATGTCAATTCAAAATAAATTAATTTTTTGACCAGCTCTTCAGAATTACAGTCCTCTCCCCATTCCCGCAGAAGTCTTTGGTGGTGCTCACTGTCCTTGGGACCCAATCCCTCAGTCAGCCAAGGCATTAAAAGCTCCTAGCCCATTMAAAGTTTAATTTGTGCCACAGGGCAGTTACAGGGATTTTATTCCTTCTGTTGRCATCAAATTTCTCACTAATGGATTACCTGTGATAGACTGGTTACAGAAAGATAAAGATGGGAGATTTTTGTTAGAAAGAAGTTACACTTTAAAAGTGGGGAGGTGCAAAAAATTCCAGTGAGAAAGAGCTGTAACTGGCAGACTATTCTACTTAAAGTTAGGAGTTAGGAAAAAACCCAGTTCACTAGGTGGAAAAGAAGGAGTACAGTCCCAGTTTCATCCACTTAACTAATTTCCACTAGTCCTTCAGGAGGTTTACAGATTTTGTATTAAAGTTAGGAAAAGTGGACAGAAGATCTTTATCAGCAACTTCATCCAGACAGTTTTGATCAGGAGAAACAAAAAATAATCGACAGTAAATTGGAGTCAATCCTATGAGAAAATCGATTACAAAGTTAGATTTGGATATCKTTTGAAAATAGCAAGCTTAATTTATGTGTGTATTTCTCCCAAAACAGCTGGTTGGCTTTGCAGGGATTAACTCTGCTTCTATTTTTCTTCCCTGGAATATCAGGAAARGAACAATGATAGGATAGGGATACTCTTCATGAAAGGAAAACRGACATGTGCTGCAAATATGTTGAATTTTGTCAATGATATTTAACAGTACTCGCTAAGAATTGACCAAACCTCAAATAAAGTCTGTAAATACAGTCAGCGTCCAATTCTTATAAAAAGAATAGTGACAAAAATTCACTAATTTTACTGATAAAAAATGAAAATATCAAAGCTAGGGTTGCAGTGCTATATTTTTATGCTGCTTCATTATAAGTTTTATAATGAGTATTATCCATTATTCAGACAATAAAGGAAAATCTAGAAAATTTGTCAATGCAGGATGTCTCTCACAAACAGTGAGGCACGTTAAAGGTCAATGTTGAAGTGCAGAATGTTTTTTAAATTTTATCATTAATATTCTTCATTTCCTCACTTTTTACCTCTATCACCTGAATATTCCGCTGAACGGACCAAGCAACTCCTTAATTACCATAGTCTATCTACTTTCAAGGAAAAGGTATTTCCAGAATTCAGTTTCTTTCAAAGGAAGCCATTTGCCAAGTTTGAGATATGCTAATATTTGTGTTTAAAATATTTGCAAATGGTTTTATGACCGTTAATAACACTACACTTCATCCACATGCAGATTTCCCTTTGGGAAAAAATAAAAGCCATCTGTTCCTTCCTGCAGTATTGTAATAGTGTTTATATATGGTTTTAAGGAGATCCTTTCATAAGATTAAAATCTTAGATTTGTCACAAAATGGATTAATTTCCACTGCCATTATCAGACCTCATTATATTTTTGGCACAAAGTGAAATGGGTTTGTGTCGTTTTCTGCTAAATTTTACAATTACAATTTTTTCACTGATAATGTCTTGTAAATATAAACTTACATCAAGTATTGACCTTGTGATTATTCATTCTTAGGACAGAACAGCACTGATTAGAATGGCCAATTCCTCAAAATCAGTTGACTCCTAATCATAAATATCATGGGAGGTGATATAAGTATTTCTTGTTTCTCGTGGTAATTTACAGCYAATTTGGCTGAGATGTTACATGGATCCACAAGTACAAGTTCAAATCAAAATCTGATCCCAGAAGTCCTGGGCAACAAATTATAGGATTCTGGAATACAATTTGTGAGAGAATTTCATATAAATTTTTTTGTTATTCTACCCTTTTTGGGTCTTCTCTTTTTAGCTGCATTTTGAGACATGACATTGGAGCAATGATTGTGTCTGGATTAAAATAGTTATAATTATATTGTTTTATTTTGGTTTAGCTTTACTGTTTAGTGGTTGCCATTCCTCAGATCCTTCCTGTTCATTTCTTCTCTACCTAAAATCTGCTCAAAGAATAACTTCAAAATTCTACTTATTCCCATTTCTCTCTTCCTTGAGGAAAAAGAAAAGAGTGGGAGCTCATTTAGCACAAATGCATCATAACAGAAACTAAGTAATTTTATCCTTGATTTAAGGTGAAAGGGGTAAAAGGAAAGRRAAAAAAAAAAAAAGAAAAACGAAAGTGCTGAAGGACATGACTCCTTTGAAAACAATATTTAGATCTAAAAGCAAAATTGTGATTCAGTTTGAACAATTGAATGCCATAACTGATAGCTCCAAAAAGAGGTCTAATTTTTTGAAATCKGTAAACTCTCTCTGAGGACAACATATGGTGCTTAAAGTGCATTATGACTGAATAAAGCTAATATAAATAGAATTATTTTTTGTACAAAAACCTGCCAGTGAAATACTTCCAAATGAAAGAAGGAAAAACAGTTTTATTTAGCTTTGTCAAATGCTAAGAAATGTTTTTTCCAGCATTCTTAAAAGGAAAAAAAAAAACTAAAATTAAACAATCACATAAACAATCACAGCACTTCTTTTGTTACTCCCTACTTGTGAGTGTAATCATGAGATAGTGCAAAGGGATAAAAACAAAAACAAAAAGGAAAAAGCACCACCAGAAATTCCCCAAGTCCTTGAAAAAACCTGGAAAAGAAAACTAGAACTCTTCATTCACCTGTTTTTATCCAACCAGGAAATGTCATAAAACAGCAATAAAAAAAGTGCTTTGAGAACTTCTGGAATTGCTTTTTCACAGCATTAATGAAGAATGTAATGCTGCTTTGAAAAAACTAACCAAACAAAACAAAAGTCCACAATATATAATCTCACACTTAATACTTTCATGTTTTGCTGTAATATTCCCTTGGCCCTTCAAATAACACAAAAGTTATTGACTCAGTATACAATAAAGTTTCTCAGTTCAACATTGAAACAATATTTGGGCCTCACATACGTGCAAAAAATTATTCATGTTTTCAAATAATAACGAGCTTTCTCCTAGGAAAGTATTCACCTTAATGACTTTGAGAAGCAGTTAGGCTGCATGCAGCTTGTACTTAGMTCCAGCTTGATTGCCTATTTTTAAGTAATAGGATTACATGAAAACTGAGACAAAGTTACTTTCCAATTCATGTGTTCATAGAACTGTGAATTAATAGCATTTGGTCCCTCTGTTTTTCTTAATGTCACTCAGAAAAGATGTTGGATCCCTTCTTTAATGTTTTATTCTTTTTGGATATCAATTTTACAACCAGTTCCTGAAATGGCACACGTTCTTGCCACCAAAATAATATATTATAATCCACTTGGGATTTTATTTATAGGATCTATAAAAGCAATCTGGCAGGAAAGTTTCTGTTTTGAACTGTGTTCTCTAAGAGTGGTTCCTCTGCAGCCTGAGTTTTATCTTCCAAACTGTTTCCCAGACTTGTGTGCTTTAGTCCTTCACTGCACAGATATAATGGTAGAGGACATGTTAATATTTGTTGGTAGWTTGTATAAATGAATATTTGAAGAGCTGAAAGCCATAACTTTGATTTTTTTCCAGAACATTGACCCAAAGAACTTTAACCCCTCATTTCTGACTGACTTAGGAGATGCTCGTGTCCAAAGAACTTGTTCCTGCTCCACACAACAAAAAACAATATACAGAGGAAGTGTGAGCATTTTGTTGTTCTGCTCATGATCTTTGTTCATCCATTGATTGATCCAAACTAAAATAAAACGTTTCCAGTTCTCCCCAGAAGACAAAACAATCGAGTGGAAAATCTGCATGAAGTATACCAGATATGCTCAGAGTAATTCTCCTTGGGTTAAGAATGGGCACACAATTGGTAAAAGTAAAACTTAAAAMATGTTTTTGCATTTTTGGCATATCAAAAGACATATCTTTGAAACTTGCAACACATTWTTTTTGAATATTTGGATGACCACAAATATTGGATGCCTTGATAGWTCTGGCAAGAAAGGCGTGGGAATTTATTTCAGTTATTAATTTTATATCAAGATGCCCATGTGGGCCTGCCTTACATAATCCAAATTGCTCAACCTGTTGATCTATCTACCTACCCAGCCAGCTAACAAACTAGCTTTTTGTAGGTCTGAGCATGCAATTGTGAATGTTGATTACTTCCAGTGTTTTGGGCTTCATACAAATGAAAGATGTTTAGCATCTCATGGAATGGCACACAAAAATTGCCAGCCTACAAATGCCACAAAAGGCTGCCACTTGCACAATTTCTTTTAGCATTTGCCAATCATAATTAAAACAATGTTGCTATTGATATTGGTGTCTAATCTTSAATGCCCACAATAGTGCTGGAGAAGTGTCTCTGTAATCAGAGTCATGACAAATTTAACAGTGAGACTTTCTGCCAAGTGTTTCACTCTGGGTTATGCACAGCAGAGGGTTTTTTCCAGCCTGAGCTTTTTCAGCTTTATGGTATCTTTGACTGCTTTCTTTTTTGCCATTAATCTTTCAACAATCCAGACAGATGCACTCCTGTGCCTCTCTTAGTCTCTTGACCCTGAAACACTGATATGTTACAAAGCAGAATTATGCTCTGGTTCCAAGAAACCCAGATCTTCCCGAGGCGAGACATCGAGGGCAGTTGAGCTGTTCTATGGCTGGGTCCTTTACAGCTTTCACATGGTAAATATTTAACTACTCCCATTTTTTTCCCTTCTTTCTGCCTTTGACAGTATTTCTAAGAGTGCTATTGTCATTCCAGCAGCAGGMTAGTCTAATTTGTGCCATCTTTTTGGTTTTCTGTTTCCTTCTCGGTTTGAGAATACTGGCTGAAGCCTATTAAAAGGTCATGCTATCAAATCTCTTTTTAGCTCTCAAAAATACCCCTTCCCTGTAATGGTATGAAAATTATTTTGTCTTTTTATGAAATCAGTGATAACGTTTACTAATAAATAGTTTACCACTTTAGTTCTAAAGCTAGTTGCTTACTAACAAAAAACTTAATAGTTGTTTTTTTAAGAAGCTTGGGGTCCTTACTATAGTTTTTGGCATTACATTAAAGGAATCTATGTTCTACTTAGTCAAATTAAATAAAACTTCTTCTGTGGAAGATGTGCTATGAAACAATCATTGAGTTCAACTTCTTTAGAGAGTTTAGGAATTGTGACATYTGTGTGTGATTTAGAGA
Organism: Malurus melanocephalus; assembly: GCF_030028575.1. NCBI lineage: Eukaryota > Metazoa > Chordata > Aves > Passeriformes > Maluridae > Malurus > Malurus melanocephalus. Next base: position 105,310 of record NW_026623763.1, on the reverse strand, counting down.
RGYCTAMAKACAAAACYAATCCAATGACACTTTGCACTCYCAGAAGTCAGGAARAAWRGGAAATCAACCCATTTTCAAKCAARTGAGAAGTCAACCCATGAAYCCTTTGTTAAATTTCCTCTCCCCTGTCTAGCAGYAGGGGAATGAGAGACAGACTTTGGTGGGTGCCAGGAATCTGACCAGTGTCAAACCACTAAAGATATCTGGCATAACAAAGCAGCAAACAAAGCAGCTCCCTCTGGGGAATAAACTAACCTTGTTTTCTATTTCTCTGTGTACTTCACAAATTCTCTCTGGTGCAATTTCAAAATTAACCTATTTTGGTTATGATTTTCCTGATGAAATAATATTTAGAGATTGTCCTTTGACAGACGTGGAATCATCCGTTTCAGATGATGAATGGTTGTCATCTGTTGTCTGTTGCTGGTTCTTTTTGCAATKATTGATGCCCAGAAGTTCCCCCAAACAGAATAATTTAGAAGAAAAGAACAAAGATTCTGCAGACAAATATTTATGCTAAAATAAAGGAAGGAGTGCAGTTTGCAAAATAAAAAAAAAAAAAAAAAAAAAAAAAAAGAAACCTAAAGAGGACTGTGAGATGTTTTGTATTCTTTTTTCTGTGACCTGTAAGACTTTAGATCTGTTGTTGGTGCCATTCAATAAGATATTTAAGCTTAAAATGCCTAAAGTAAGACATACACAATGTTATAAAAAAATCTCATCTCAAAAGATAAAAAGTATTGGCCTTCTTTTTATCCCTGCTCCATGCTCTGTTTCAAAGGAGTTACTGTCTGGTCTCATCTTCAATCATCCTGCACAACTATTACAGGACTCTTTCTACTAAAAACAAATGATACAGGAGAAATGTCATAGCCTGGTGACCAAGGTAAGGACAAATGAAATGTTTTTAAGAGTGACCATTAACTATAATTTCTCTTATATGTTGTATATTGAGACTTCTTCAGTAAGGAAATCTCATTTTATCAGAAATCTAATCAATGCCAAAGTCCCTTTGAAGCCTTAGAGAAACTTATTAGCAGAGGATTTATGGCAATTCTGAATTGCTTTCAGAAAGGTACATCACGTTTGCAGCTGGGACTCAGMGTGAGGAACAGCTGTCCTGACAGAGTCCTTGTACTGGCGTGATGACACCCTGCCAGCTCTTTGAAACATTAAAGCATCTGCTTCACATTTAATTTTTGGACTCAGATGACTTTCCTGCATTGCATTTTATTGCAGGGTATTTAATTCATTACTTAGGTGTTCCAAAAACCAGCAATTTTTGTGTGTGAGCCACAATACCCTCTGCAGCAGTGCAGACTGTTTATAAGACAACACATCAACATACATTTCCTGTAAATCAATTGGATGAAAAAAAAGCAGAAGCAGTTTTCTCTGAATTTCTCTGATTAAATGCCTAAAAAACATGGAATTTCTTGCTGGAAAATTGCCATTACTGTTCTACTGGTGCTCTGACAACTTACAGCGTGTCTCTGAGCTGAATACATCACTAACTCTGAAAATCCTTTCCCCTGWCACGGCCATAATGTGATGCTAACAGCAGCCAACACATGTCAGCCTTGTTTTGTTAAAAGCAAAGGATCAGCATGAAATACTGTAGTTTCCTAATTTTATTTTTGAGGGCAAGTATCTGGTACAAAAGGATGAGCAAAAGCCTGTTGCCTCATCACCTGTTGCCTCAGCAATCTGATGGGTGGTTTTTTGGTTTGGTTTAGTTTGGTGTGGTTGGTTTTTTTGTTTGGGTTTTTTTTTGTGTGAGTGTTTTGTTTTCTTTTGTTTTCTGAGCCATTTAAATTTTTTTTTCCAGGCCTTCTGGAATTAGTCCAGTTAACTAAAAAAAAAATAAAAATTAAAAGATACAGAAATTAGGATGCTGATGCCACTCCTAATTTAATCTCTGGTGTTTAAATGGCTGCACAACCTTCTTTAGGGAATGGAAGGCATCAAGAAGGGAAGAAAGAGACATGCCTACTGATTCTTTTCAWGAACAAAGGAAATCAGAAAATTATTCATTTTTTAATAGGGTTAACTCTGCTCTGAACCTTTTGTGAAGAATTGTTCAAAGGCCAAAATGCCCAAGTGCGGGCTGGATCCTCAGCAAGGAAAGAAAACAACTGATGTAGAATTACCCACTGAAACAAATACTCTCCTTTGATGCAAACCATGGGATTTGGCATGAACTAGGATTATGTTTCCTCAGTTAAAATAAAGATATTTCTAAATATTGAAAAAAAAAAAAAAAAATAAAATTAATGCAAACCATGGGATTTGGCATGAACTAGGATTATGTTTCCTCAGTTAAAATAAAGATATTTCTAAATATTGAAAAAAAAAAAAAAAAAGTTATGCATAGTTACTTTGGAGTAAAATAGTTCTGTAGTGCTTTGATAGCTGTAAGAGCTAAAGGAACCACAGAGATGCGTAATTCACATAAAAACTGAGTTGTTAATAACTTCRCTGCCATCCTGCTGCAACTGCAGAGCAAATAATATGAATCTCCTCGAATTTACAATTACTGGTATTTGTACTGGCCTCAGGAAAGTAATTCAGATGCATCAGTTGTCTCCTATGTTCCCTCTCCTCAACCCACTACAGGTGWTTAGACAATTCAGTCTTCAGTTCAATTTTCCCAAAATAAACATTAGGGGAGTTAAATCTAAACTGCACAGGTAAACCTGAAAGTTAAAATGTCTRAAACTTAACAAAATGGAGCAAATATTTAACCCAAGGTTCTGAATTTTAAGCAATTTCCTTTCTTATTTCAAAACATATCTCCTTCCCTRTTGCTGTGGGTACTGTTCCTACTGTGCTGATGTATCAGTTGTWTTATGTGCCTTCTATCTGGGACTGGGATTACCCTACATTCTGTGATCCACTTCAGAGACTGCAAGCTCTTTCTCTCTTATAGATTCCCTAATGTCTCAATTTTAGCAYAGCAAGTTGGTTGAAAGTTTGAAACAAAAGAATGAAAAAAATTATGATTTTTTTTTTTTTTCTGACAGTTTTCAGATTTTTCTGGAGTTATTTCAGTGRCCTGCTGAAACACAGAACCTCAGGTCTATTCATTCGAATTTTCTTTCTTTGTTCCATGCTTTGCCCTCTACAATCTCTTGATCTTTGGTCAGCTCTGGAAAGCTGGTGGCTGATGCCACACTTTGGAAAGCTTTCCAGTGAAACACGAAGAGCACCAAGGACTATGACAAGTTAAAAACTAACTTTAAGTCTTTTTTTTTCCTGATTGTGCCTTCTCATACCGTGCCATGAAGATTGCAAATCATTTCCTGAGACAGCAGCACCAAAAGCCGTGGCAAATATCCTTGAGTGTCCCACTCATCTTCCCTGTTCTGGTACAGCGTGGATCTACTTTGATTTTACTTTTTTTTTTTGATGTCTCAGAGAAAGCAAGTGATGTCAAAAGACACGAGACATCTTGTGTTTGCACAGCAAGAAAATCACAGTTACAATAATCAGCTATTTATGCATTAAGGCACATGGGGTTTATAAGGGATGGAAGATACCATAACCCATGGAGGAAAAGCCTGGGCGCTCTCAGGGAAATTATAGGGAATTTWTGTAGAAATGAATCTCAGTAGGAACATCTTTGCCCAAATCATACCCCCAAATTTTGTTGTTTTATTGTAAGAATCAGTAAAATAACTGTATTACACTTCAAGATCTTGTTATGGATGAAAGGGAATATGAATTTTAARTGGATCCAAGTAATTATGGATACTTTAGGGTCTTGATAGTCAAATCAAAATGCAGTGAGCACTCACTATTAGCCCAGTTACAGCACAGTTAATTCACCATCCAAATGAATACAAAAAACAAAAAAAACAAAAAACCCAAAAACTCATTAATAATATCTTAAAATTGTTTATCCATACATCCATTTATAGGTATATATCCTTTTTCTTCAGTTACATTCACCCTCGAGGGTGACCATCTGGATCCCAAAATCCACTGTACCCATCAAGAAATTTGGAGGGGAATCAACTTGTTAGCAGCATCCCAAGGGCTTTGCTGGGAAGAATGTGACATTTATGGTGGGGTCTCTTTCTCTCCAATATTGGGCCTGCCCAGGGCTATTTTTTTTTTTTGTTCAAGCAGTTTGCTCGCTTGTCATTTTTCCCCCACTGGATCCCAGCTACAGTTTGATGATCATCACCATTTCCCTGTCACAGATGCACAACACCACCCCACAGCCCCAGTTATCAGAAAAGGGATTTTTTTTTCATTGTTCTGTAGAGACCATACAGGTTTGCTAGACCCCGACCACATTTACTATGCATGGAGATAAGCTTGAACAAGGCAGGTAATAATCTCCTGACAGGAAGACAAATGCTATCACAGCAGAAACAAGCTGAAATGAACTCTAGCCAAGGAGAGTCCCACAAAGTCCTGGGGCCAGCACTGGTGAGTTGGTGCTCAGCCTGTAGCCTCATTTTTCCCGAGCTGCAGCTGCAGCCAGCACCAAAGTTTTGACCAACTTTCATTTTGTCTGATCTCTCCACGGTGTTTAATTCAGACAAGCGAGCTTTTGTTGCTGTAAGAGCACTGGCAGATGGAGAAAAAGATGAAAAGTGGTCAAAGGCAGAGACAAATGAGGAGTGAAATGAAGGGAGAAGAACATGAAAGGGATTTTTGACACTTATAAAGCATGGGAAAGACTCAGGTGTTTAATCCAGTTTAGTCCCCACGTCATGTGGAAACATATTTATACATACCCACATAAAAAATACATGCRTATACCTGGGAGTTTGATACAAACCTACTGCGTGTACTTCTTTGAAGAAAAAAGAGAGTTTATTTTCTGAGCTGGAGGACTGTTAACACTTGCTTATGACCCAGTTATACTCTCCCAAACTAGAGCACCAAAGGAATTAAAACACAAAGCAACACAGAAAACAGATGCAAGTGAACACGGGGAAGGCAGGTGGGGAACACTGCCAGCTCTCTAGCTGGAATTAATTTCCTGTGGATCCAGAAATTTCACTTAAAGGGTGGTTAAGCAYTGAAACAGGTTGCCCRRGGAGGTGGYRGAGTCACCATTCCTGGAAKTGTTCAATGATGCAGCATTTAGTGCTATGGTTTAGTTGAAAAGGTGGTGTTTGGTCAAAGCTGAMCTCAATTTCAATTTCTTCAATCTCATAAGATTTTTTCCAGCTTTAATGAATTTTTGATTCTGTGATTAAAATAACCATAGTGGATACACTCTTGTTCAGTTTTGTTCTGTTCTAGGAATTTTCTAGTTTTTTGTCTTAGAACTGGCTAAATTGCCCATCTTTCTGCTATTAAATATAGGTGCACAGCTCCAAAAATTCCCCCTAAAGCAGCTTCAGGTTCCTATACCAAAACGTGTTTGGTAATGTCTTATTGCACCATGGAATTCAAAGGATGGCTCTCTGACAAACAGAAATCAATTTAAAAACTCCCCTTTACTAGGAGTTTTTGCTAGCATAATTACAGGGAAAAAAAACCCTAAATATTCTAAAATACTAATTAGTTTTTTTTTTTTTTTTTCCAAAGATTCCTGCCTCCCACTTTGTTACAATAATCAGCTATTTATGCTCTAAGGCACATGGAGTTTGCAAGGGATGGAAGATACTATAACCCATGGAGGAAAAGCCTTAGGAACTCTCASGGAAATTAAAGGGAATTTTTGTGGAAGTGGATCTCAGTAGGAATATCTTTGCCCAAATATATCATCTTTGCTGTGCCAGAGAAAATTGCCCTGGTTGGTGTGGGTTGTTACAACTGGAAACTCTCTCCAGAATTTCTCTTTACTCAGTGCATCACTGGTTTTGATCTCTATTTCCAAAATGAATTTATGCCACTGTCTTAGGGGGCACAGCCTGTAAAAAAGGTGACAGGAAATGCACAGCATTCTGAAACAAAATAATTAAGGTCCTGAACAACAATGAAGAATTTCAAACAAAACCAGATCTCTGAAGTGAAAGTTCAGAATGATCCTGGACATAAACTTTTAATTTTTATCAACTTGTTTCCTTGAGTGCTAAATGTTGGGGGTATTTTCCCCTAATTTCTGTGAAGTAATTTGGCTTTCCTCGTAATTTTTCTAGCACATGTACTGGAAAATAAATGTTTCACATTGCTGGTTCACCTGCAAACTAAAATTTCTTCTGTGGGAAAATGAAAGACATAATTTATAGCAGACTAAATATAACTACCATTTTCTCTATGAAGTCTACAATACGAGATAGTAAAGCTATTTCTAGGCGAATTAYATTTTTCAAATAGATTTAAATATTAAAAATATTTGTCTTTATGAGATTATCTGTGAGGATTAACTAAAGCTAAAATGTAAATTGACTCAGACACCCATAACAGGCCATTCAAAGAGCATGTAACTAAAGAGATGGGACACCAGTCAATCAAAGAMTGGCAATAACTCTTGACAGTACAAATTTTCACTGAATTCTTTTTTAAAGCCTTTCCAGTTATTATCAAAAGCCTAAAACACATCCTGCATTATTGAAAACTGCTGTTTTAACAAGGAGACAGTAATTATGATAATACTTTACAAAGAAACTTCTCCTCATTAATTGTCCAGAAATGTACAAACCACAGTAAAGTACATGTAAAAGGATCTCAAGTTCCAGATTACAAATTTTTCATAACAAAAGCTGCTTATTTTTTTTTAAATTAAAAGTCTCCAGCTAATCTCTACATCACTGTATTCAAAGTAACCATGTGGAGCATCCTCTCTTAAGCCTAAGGATGTGCCTCTGTGCTGTTCAGTCTGTAATGCACATATTTTGTCAGGGATCTCCTTAATTCAGGTTTTGAATTGCAAACAAAGTTGTTATCACTGAAACTACAGTTCCCTGTAGTGGTAAGATATAAGCAAGGTATTTTCTGAGTATGTACTCTTTTACCTTTATTTTACAATAAATTCTGCAAACATTTTAAAAAAAATGGATCACCCTTTTCCACCACTGTTGAGCACCAGTCCTCWCTTGGCAAGGTTATTTAAAAGGGGTTTAAAGTATTGCTTTTTCCCTGAGGTGGTGCAAAGGAGAGCACAACAAAAGTTGCCAGGAGATTAAAAAAACCCCAAACTTTACCAGCAACCTTTAGAAGATCTATAGTTTGGCAAAATTTACAACAAAAAATTCAGTCAAAACAAAGCATTTCACAAAGCATTGACTCAGCAAAATATAACCCATCCAACCTCGAATCAGCCAGATTTAAAGGAGAAATTAGGAATAGAAATAGAGAGAGGAAAAAAGAGAGAAAAGGATGATATAGCCACTGCCTTGGATCCCAGCATGCTGTCAGCTGCCATAAAATCCAAGGACCATAGGGACACCTGCAACTCTTGTGCAATGAGTTTTATCTTCTCTGCATTAAGGGATGTACCTGAAAATAAGAGCTCTATAGCCTAGAGGGTTTGTGTKTAACACAGTATTTTGTTATTGTGAGTAATAATCTACCTTTATTCTCCTATATTCTGCAGGAAAACAAGAAAATTTCTTATGTTTGTGATATACTAATTATGTATACTTGAAAAAAAAAATGCTTAAAACACAGTTTTTAAATGTTTTTGTGTTTAAAAGGCAGTTCTAAAATACCTGATACAAAACCCTTATCATAAATCTGTGTGGGTTCATATTTGCATAGGGGATTCCGTATCACCCTAAATTGGTGAGATTGTGTAAGAAAGCAATTTCTGAGCAGACTAAACTGCATTCTGGTAGATTAGCATTTGCTGGCAGATTATTAAGCAAAGAATTCTTTTACCACAAGGTATTTTAATATGTATATGCACATATATGTGAAGACTCCTTATATTTATTTGCTCATGTAGAGGTTCCAGACACTGCAGCACTTTAATAAAACAGGAACAAACTGGCAGTGGGAGCTTTTAATTAACAGAGAAAGMAGCAGTTTAACAAGCACTCCAAAACCTGCAGAGCTCCATGTTCTTAAATCTAATTTATGTACACATTTAAGTATGTACCTTTTTATGTACACTTTCAGTGCTTAACTGCTTTAAACCCTTTGAACAGGCTGCAGCAGCATTTTCTCAAATATTTTAGCTGTAAGTRGTGTTATGCAYTTGGACTTCAACTGTTTGATTAAAYGAACTAAATATCACCAGAAAAGCAGAAACTGAACTAGGGGTATTTTTCCAGTCTGGTGCTGTTGAGTGCCAGCATTGTTCATATTTCTATTTGTCTTCCATCAATGACAGCAGCAAGAGATACAMTGTGAGGAGCTGCTTTTAAAATGTCACCAACAAAAGAATCACCAGTGGCCTTTCTCCTGTAAAACAATGGTTTCCTTGAAAAGTAAACTCTGAATGTATTCTCTTTAAAAAAAGATCTGCAGGTTTTTCCTATCGCTACACACCCATTTAAAACATCTCTCTGAATCCCTCTTGTAGTCCCCTTTAGATGCTGGAAGGTGCTGTAATATGCTGAAGGYCCTAGGAGCTTCCTATCCCTGAATACTTAGTATATAGAGTTCTGTGAAAGACATTTTATATTAAAATCTATCCCATTGTGACAAAAAAATCTGAGTTTGACTTTACCTTGYTMCTGTAAATTGGCTTTGACYCATCATTTAYCTGTTATTTACTCCCTTTTTTGTTYTTTTAGATGTCTGCAGTGTGCAATTAAAATGAGTGAAAGAGAAACTCTAAAGTACCTGTGATTTATTCACTAATTATTAAASCATTAAATGCAATATTTAGTCCATTATTAAGCAGAATATTAGCCAGACTTAACATGTTGAACTAAAATTTTTGGATCAAAGTCTACTAAAAATGCCGTGTGGTTTTAATTTTTGTTCCACACCTGGTTCAAGAACACTAGTGAAAGGCACCCTCTGTTTACTAGGTCATTTTTTTAATCCATTATTATCCAGCAACCATTGTTTTATCCCTWAAAAAGGAAAACCATTAGTTCTATTCACCAGTGTTCTCAGAGTCTGATAAATAACACATCTCTCTACAAAGATTAACCTGAGTTGAACCAAACATGCAAAAACTAGGAGTTTTTTTTCCTCCTAAATACAATGATTTCTTTCTTCCCCAAGATARAGTTTTGTTAACTAAATGGAAATATACCTCCCAAAGAGTCAGGCTGCATTGCTGTCTTGTTTAAATTTTCTTTATTTTTTTTTTTCATTAAATATTCAAAGTATTGCCTCCTTTATAATTTCTTCAACTATTTGTTTCTTCTGCAAAACCTCTGATATATTTTACTKCTAAAAAAAAAGACATAATAGCATAAGAACTTCGTGATAGAATGCTGTTTTCACATAATAATCCACATTTCATAGCTTAGCAGAATTGGCAGGGTGAACATTTTCAAGGGTGATCCATCCCAGTTAACTCAACATAATATGAAATTCCATTAGGGAAGGATGCAGCCTAAAGAGAGGACACCTAAATCGTATTCAGAGCCTCCAAGATAAGAGTCATTTATGACATTCTGGCTTAGCAAAGGCTCTTTTAAACACCCCTGAAAAGGCTAGAGTTTYTTGTAGGATTTTGTGGAGTCAAAGGAACAGATTTAAAGTTTTCAAGATAGGAGWGAAAAGTTGGTAGGTTTTGTAAAGAGCTTTCTGAGACCAAGTTGGCCAACGTAACTGGATTCTTTATTTTTTCTTTTCTTCTATTTGAAGCTCCTGAAGGAAGAAGTGCTTATCTTGAGGGGTTCATGCACACACTCCTAGAAATCTCTCTCACAGGTAATTATTCCTTCCAAGTACTAGACATTTGTAGAAATACATTAACTTCTCCTATTCTTTTTGCACTGCAACTTGGACTGGTTTAATAAAAAAATCCCTTCTGCTGGGTTATAACACTTTTAAAAAAACTCTATTTCCCCAAACAACTGTCACCTGATAATTCCTGAGAAAATTTTATAAGCATAGACTTACAAACTACACTAAAGAGCAGAAGCTCTGCAGAGTCCTTAATCCTCCATTTCTGAAAATTTAAGTGATCCTCTATTCATTCACACTACAATACCAGGCAAGAACACAGGGAGGTTGTCTCTGCAGTGTTTGCCTCAAAAACACTTTCTGAGGATTCCCACTTAGTAAAATACCAGTTCTGTACCCGCTGCACAGCAATGGCAGGTTCAGATGTCCCAATATTAATCACAGCCCTATTCAAGAAGGCCAGGGGGGTAATTTCAGGGGGTCATAGCAAACCAAATCATACATTTTATATACAGAGTATATTTTGTATAYATACTTGTATAAAAATGTGCATAATTAAATAATATAATTAAGTAATATGATTTAAAAATTAAATAATATGTGTGTATTTCAAATAAATAATTATATACAGTCCCTCTGTCTGCTTTTCCTTAGGAATAGACACATACAAGAATTCAAGTTTCAGCAACCATTCTTCATTCAAAACATCAACACATTGACCTGTACATTTATTTTTGCATGCCTGGGAACACACAAATTGCATGATTTTCTTCTTCAGCAACACCACTATTGCATCTTTATGTAACAAAAATTATTTACCATCTGTAGCTCCTCAGAAGGGCTATTTTTTTAACCAAAGGTGAAAAAGTAGGTTTTTTTTGGGGTTTTTTTTTTTTCCCTTGAAGTTCAGCATTGCAGAGTTGCCCCACAGAACAAGAAATCTTGCAGTCTGCGGGCCTGGATTCAAAGCAAATTTCTTATCTCCTTTTTGTAACCAGTGAAATAAAGATAATAAAAATTAGCTCATGAGAACAACTTTCAGCAATACTTCATTATGTATGACACATAATTACTTAAAGCAGCCATCTGTACAGAAAAGTAACTGTCAGTGACTTATAATAAGATTTTTCTTACGCCAGTAAAAGTGGATCAGAGAATTTTCTATTAAAGGCTCTTATTTCAACTGAGTCAAATATAGGATTTTCATACACTCTGAAAAACACTGAAAGACAAGTGTCTGTGCATTTGGCTATCAATTTATGATCAGATAAAGGTTATTTTCTGCTTTTGATGTGAAAATTTGATCTTCTCTCTGTGCCATTGCAGCAGCTCAATGCAGATACCCATGCAAGTGGTGAAACTTTGCAGTGCTAACTCCTCTCCCTCCCTCTGCTTTGCAGAGACTCTTTTCCCAAAATAAGGGGCTTGCCTAACTTTTTATGGTGTTGGCAGCTGGRGCTGTTCAKCCTGGAGAGGATAAGGCTCCAKGGAGACCTTTAATCAGCCTTTYAACACAKGAGAGSCCCCTKGACAAGGTCTGCAGTTACAGAATGAGGAGAAGCTGTTTTAAGGTGAAAGAGGGCACATTTAGGTTGGCTATAAGGAACATTTTTTTTTTTCATTATGAGCATGGTGGGATACAGGTGGAACAGGTTGTTCAAAGGAGCTGTGGATGGCCTATAACTGCAAGAGTTCAAGGGCAGCTGAATGGGGTTTTGAGTGACCTGATGTGGGGAAATAGGTCCCTGCTTGTGGCAGAGGGTTAGAATAGAAAATCTATAAGGTTTCCTTCACACCCTGACCCTTCCAAAACAATTCTGTGGTTCTGTGCTGCTCCCACACTCTAATGACAGCTGTCATATGAGAAGTGCAACATTTTTCCAAAAGTCAGTAAAATCAAATACCATTTTTTTTCCTCTTTGCTGCTGGCTGTGTGCTCTGCTAGCTTATTCTACAGATAATTACAGATTCCTGAAAACATCATTAGGGCAATTAATGAGAACTGGGACACAATAACACTCTTATTATTGAGTTTTGATTGTTGTGGGGGTTTCTTTGCTGCCATTTAGAAATATGTCTTATTCTTTACTGTTTTTATATAAACTAAATTTTGGCTTGCATTCAATAAATTGCCGTGCAGTTTCCTGTCAAAAAGATATTTATTACTGCTGATGTCTGATCGATTGGTGGAGCTGAGTACCCAGTCTGTAAACAGAAGCAAAGTTCTGCTAATCTGGRTGACTTTTGACCTGGATATGTATTTCATCACCTTCTGATCATTAAATCATCTTTCAAGTAAAATATTTTTTTATTCCCTGGTAAGGGACAAGTCTTTAATTAGAGCATTAGGACAGTTACTCTGTTCTTTCTTTGTGCTACAATGTACCTTAACAAATTAACTCAGGATGCTCAGTGACAATAACACTTTTTTCACCCCAGCATTCCTATTGTTTTTGCTTTCAAAATCTGCTTTAATCATTTTTCGTGTGTACTTTCTGCTGCTTCTTCAAAACCAGCACCATTTTGATCACTGGAACATGCCATTTTCTCTTTCTGGCTCTCTGACAAATCAGAGTTGAATGCACATTSCCACCATTAGTTTCTTTTCTCTTTGGAAAGCACTGGCATTAAAAAAAAGAAAAAGAAAAAGAACTGTACATTTGACATTATTAAGTAAACATAAACAAAATAAATTAAGCAAATTACAAACAACAGGCAGCTTTCACGCTTGATTTTTTTTTTTTTTTCCCACTGCTGAAAAACAACATACAGAACCCTATCCAACCTGGCTTTGAACACTTCCAGGAGTGGGAAGGAAACAGACTAAACCACCAGGACTAATTTTTCTGTAAAAGTCTTAAATCAAATCTATTTGGGCCTTAAACCCCGAAATAMCCAACTGAACACTAGAACTGATTTATAAGGGATCCTGTTGCAAGTTTGTATAATTTTTCTAGTGTTTGCTTAAGGTGCTTTCAGCTCCTTGGAATTATTGTGCTTTTAGAATGGGACAGTACACTTCATAGAGAGAAGGATAAACAGTGCTTTGTTAAAAAATTTGGTACCAAATTTATCATTTTGAAGATCTGGATAMATTTCAGTCTTTAAATAAATCTTTGCCAGAAAAATACATGACATTTACATATTTGCCTGCCCAGGTAGTAAATCATCAAAACTTGTAAGCACTATCAATTATTCACAGTGATGGTGGTGCAAGCATGGACGCCTGAAGTTATGAATTTATGGCTTAAATTCACCCAGCTGARAAGCCTTGAAAGAACAATAAACTGTGTTTTGTTGGGAGATTGCAGCAGGGGCTTGAACAGTTATTTTCTGTCATCTGGAGTTCCAAAAAAAAAAGACCATCAGTACCAGCTTACAGTCAAATTCAGATTTATTTGGGAGCAGAATAATCTGCTAAAAATAAGCTTTTTTTTTTTTTTTTCTTTTTTTTTTTTTTTTTTTTTTTTTTTTTTTTTTTTTTTTTTTTGCATCAGAGCAGTGATCAAATCACACCCAACTTTAATCACAAATATGTGCTAAGGCAGGAATGCTTTGGCTTTTCACAAATTAGGCTGTACAGAATCTGAAGACTTTGTTATTCATCAAAAATTCTATGTAGAATCATATAATTTTTCAGGCTGGAGAACAGCCCTAAGATAATCAGGCCCAATGTYAAAAGCATCAAAGAGAATTAAACAAAACAGCTGAGAAAATTCCACCAGTAAATGATAAGCCAATGTTTACGAAACCACTCTACTAAATACAGCAKCTCACATATACCAGGGCACTAAAATTTTACCAATATTTAGACTTTAACAGGATTATGGTTAGTGATGTACAAAAGGGAGAATTGGCACAGCTCCTAATTTTTCACTCCTTTCCAGTATTATCTCCAGCACTACAAGACAATACAGAGAAAGTTTCTAAGCAGAAATATTGCTCAGATTCTCACTCATTTATCCCAAAAGGAACATTCATTTACTTGGAGTGTTCCCATTAAAGAGAGGATTGCACAACCATGCTCATCTTCCATATATTTGAAGTACTAACTCCCATGATGTGTAACTGACTGCCAAATAAATGAGAATTATCTTGACAGGAAAAACCCATCTTTTTGCTTCCCTTGGTATAAAAATTTAGATGYTTTGTTAATTGTCTTTAAAAAGATCTCCTGATATTTAAAATTAATTTGTAKGTTTTCACTGCTAATCAATTTTATTTTATATATTTCATTAATCCTCAAACTCTAAAAGTTATTTTACAGTCAGCATTTTTAAGTATTTCCTATAACCATGGATTTACCTCTATCCACAATATTTGATTAGTACAGCATACAGCTCAGAGTAATAACTTTTTTTTACTATGTTTCAAAGTACATAATCCCTAATACGACATGGAACGCTCTTAATTAATATTTAAGAAAAGTGGAATATATGTAAACAAACATATTTAAATAAAAATATTTCATCTGTTAACTTGCCTCATTTTTTTAATTAGTTCATTAAATAAAGTTAGTAAAAATGTATCATATAACTTGAAYTAGGCAGCATTAGAAATGCTTCTTTTCTATGAACTTTACATCAAATGTAAAGTTCATTCAAATACTTCCTTGCAAAACACTATTCATTAAAAATTTGGCCCACTGTGGATCAAGTTGCTTTATGGCATGGATTATAATCAACAAAATAATGGCACTAATAAGTTTCAAAGTGATAAAAGGATAAGATCATAAATGCCACTTTTGAAGATATTMTCTGTGCAGTCAATTCCATCTTTTGATGTAGGGAAATTATTGTCTTTGGTTCAAAACACACAGAAAAACTGATCTCTTTTATTTATGATACTCAAATTCAAAGCAACTTCTGTGTCTTACCTGAGCAGGTTGCATGGTCTGTCCTCATGCATCCAAGCCATCTTCAACAAGAACAAAATCATATTTYATAAACATTCCAGAAATGTGCTAATAGAAAAACAAGAAATTAAACATTCTCGTAATTCTTAACAGATATCAAAATGCCATGGAGAGCCTAGAAGCTCAGAATCAGAACCAGCTCTTTCAAACACTTTAAAACACAACCATAGGCCAAATTATCATAGCCTAAATTTGCAAAAAATACTTTGCATGTTCTATTGAACATTTCCAGCCTTTAGTATTATTTCAGTGTGGCAACATAAGCCTAGTGATGCTTTCACCAAATTTATTTGCCTTTCTATTTAGTAGATACAAGAAGAAATAATAATGTCTTGTTAAGAATCATCCCAATTTTAAGGATAGATTTACAATATGGTCAATGGAAGGTCCATCAAGCCATTATTTTTGAGATGACCAAAATGGCACAATATAGTGCAGTTGTTAAAAAATACCAACACAGGGCATTCCAAGGGGTAAGGAAAGAAAAGAAATTAAGAACTACCATACTTGGAAAGAAACCTTAAGCTAAATGTGACTATTCCATTCTTGTTATTGGTGTATTTAGTAAAAGAAGACCCTGGGAAGAAGAACAGTAGGTTTTAGAGCCTGTGTAGAGACTATGGCAGGGCTGAAGAAGACATTGTCTTGAAATACTACCAGTCAAAAAAATTGTTTACCTCATGGACCAAAGAAAGTGTAAAAAAATGTCAATTCTTCTTGAACAATGGTGTTAAGCAAGGATGTTTTCAGCTGTATTCACTCAAAGTCAAAAGAGATGGCAAACATTTATATTTATAGCCAGATCTCCTGTGTAACACAAAATGGTATTGTATTCCATATCTGTGCCCAAAATTGTTACTGTCWCTCTGAGACGAAAATGGAACCAGRGGTAATGCTGGTCCCTGTTGAGGTTGGGGTCACTCAGGCTGAAGCAGCACAAGGCAGAAGCCCACCTTTATTTCTTTTTGKTTTTTTGCCTGAAGGGATTGCTTCAGGCAGGCCTCCAGAAGCTGCATTTCTCAATCCTAAAACTGCTTCAAGGCAAATTCTGCAAATACCTGTCTACATGGAGCATCCCCTCTCCATATGGTTGCCTGTAATAAAGAACAAGAATTTAAAAAAAATTTAGATTAGGACGAATAGCTGTGTTTGACAAGAGCTTAATCTTCCACTGTGAGAGTMTTTAAATTATTTATAATTATTTTCAGAAAGAGTTTTTGTAATGTTCAAGTCAGGGCTACGTTGTACTGCTTGGAGAGGAACAGATTTACAGTTCCCCTGAGAAAACTGGGAACAGCACAGCTCCTCTCCAGGCACCCAGAAGGTGGAAATGATGGTGAAAAAAGGWGCCAGAAGTAAGGAAATGATGCATCCCATTCCTCCCCAGCACGCCTGGCATTTGCTACCATGGAGCTCATCTCCCCGGTGTCCTTGGAAAAATGTGCCAGCACAAGGGAGGGATGAGGGAACTGTCTACACCTTCCCTTTCCTCATGCAAGAAAGAATGGCTCCCATTGCCCTTCCAGGTCTTTAAGCCATGGAAAGCCCATATTCAGTTTAAATTCACTGCTCACCATAAGGTCAGTGGCTGTTGGTTCTGGGATTCAGCAGAAACCAGCAAAGGCTGACTTTGCAATGACTTCTGCTTCAGCACCGCGGTCAAGC
The DNA here is from genome assembly GCF_030028575.1 of Malurus melanocephalus. Taxonomy (NCBI): domain Eukaryota; kingdom Metazoa; phylum Chordata; class Aves; order Passeriformes; family Maluridae; genus Malurus; species Malurus melanocephalus. The sequence continues at coordinate 89,013 of NW_026623763.1, read as the reverse complement.
CCGTAGGATGCGCTCAACAAGCTGAACAGCCCCTTCTGTTTTCACTGGACACATCCCTAATTTTGCTGATTTGTGGAGAAAACACTTTTAGAGTGCAGCCATGCAAAGTCTGTTAGAAATTCTCACCTCTTCAAGCCCCTCTCCAAGGAAAACTGGAGATACTCAACAGGAAAATTCCTGCAAGGAGATTCCCTGCCTCACAGGAAGGGGAATAAACCTTAAAGAAACTTCTGGTGTCAAACTCTAGGAGCTCATTTCAAGAAGCTGAACCCTGGAGATCATAAAAACAGATAGAAACTTCTATGGATCACCATTCAAGGGGGAAAACACAAAATTAGTCATGAAAGCATCATTTGGCCTAAACTATTTTGCTGGATGCTGTTAGAAGAAGTTCAGTAGGCTGTGAGGCCTGCAGATGCAAAAATAATTCAAAATAATTCAAAATAATTCATTTTTGTAGACAAAATATTTCATATAGCTTCCGTTTTCATGTTTGCAAGCAATGCAATTGCATAGAATTTTTTAAAATTTCATGAAGGTTTTTTATTTTTTGTTGTTTTTCACTGAAAATTCTACTGTTCTTTCTGAAAACAGAGCAGTCTGATTTTTTTTAATGAAGCCTTTTTTCAGATTGTCACATTTCCACAAATGATATCATCTTAAATTAATCAGCATTTTCCAACTGAGAAATACAAAAAGCCATTAGATGAAATGCAAAATTCAATGTTGCTAAAACCTAGACTATTGTCTTCAACCATTTCTCTGGAAAAAAATTCTGAAGAACTTAAAACTAGAAGCCCAAAGTCTATTTTATATCCAAGTACACTTAAACTAAAAATCACTTAAAACCCTCATATGAGGGCCTGTGCTAACCCAATCTTATGAATTATTATTATGAAATTGTTATTAAAACCAGTTATAAAACAATTCATCAGTCCAGTCTCAACATCTCTGTGTGATCTATTTATTAACTCAATGGTTTTCATGTTTCTCACAAACTCAAACACTTTATTCTCCTTAAAGCAAAATCTTAGAGCAGGGAAGTTTTCACCTTTTTATATAACAATTTAGGCAGTAAAGGAAAAAATTCTCCCTTTTTATCCATTTTTTCTTCTTTGCTTTATAATAAAATCTTACAAATTTTCTGTATTGGTGCTCTGCCTGGGGAAGTAGGAGTGAACAAACCCCTCCCTCCCAAACCCCAACACCTTCCAGTGACCTTTTTGTTTTGATAGGTGGATTTTAATTGAACCAKAATGCCACTGATGACAGGGTTTGGGAGGGCTGAAGTTATAAATCATAAATCCACATCTATAGCCCTTATGTGTTTAAGAGTGTGTGAGTGCTAAAGCAACCTGATGATATTCAGTTTTCCCATAAAAATGAGCCACTGTGAAACACCATGGCGTAAAGACACAATAATAATTTATGTAGATTTATAAAAGTCAAATAAATGTAACAGGTGGTGAGATAAGTGTGATGAGCAAGTTATGATGGACTCTATGGGACTAGTTACAACTTCTTTAAACTCTTTGAGTTTATATCCTTGCAGATCTCATAAATTTAGAGATGCCTCAGTGATTTCAAACAACTGACTATAATGACAGGCAATTTGCAGTTTGTAAGAGCTTTTTATGGCCACTGCAATTAGTTAAGTGAGACCAAGCAGAAGTCTTGAATAATAGCTCAACTCCCAGATATAAAAAAATTGTACAGTTAGGGAATATATATAACATTGCCAGAGAAAGGAGTGATGGCAAAAAAAGCCACAACAACCATCAAAAGCCATGAAAATCTTGCATTTAACACACAGAAACTGTCCTTGCTCTCATATTACAGTGAAGCAGATACACTCAAGGCCCCATTCTACCATAAGGATGGGCATCCATGGCAAAATCCCTACAAGTAGACAGAAGCTGAGAAAGGGGAGAAATGTTCTTCTCCTCTATTGCACAAAAGAGCCTTATTTTATTCTTAATTTTTCTGTTTTCACTGTTAATGAGCAATTTTGTATACAACCATACTCTTTTTTTATGACACAGGTATATTAATAGTGAGAGGGCAGTCACTTCCTAATTTTTGTGTGATCATACCCTTATTTTCAGTTTTATGGCATCTTTCCCTTGAATAATTTCTATAGGAATTGTACACTCCCTGTAGTTCTGAAGAAGTACTTTAACACATGCATTGTGAAGCCACAGTTTCCTTCTGCATYTTGGGTTTAATCTCTCCAGCCTATCCCTCTCTGTACTGCAAATCTGATTTTTTATGCAGCCACAGAAGTTAAACCCCAGTTATTCCAGCTAAATATTATAAAAATAATTCGTATTCAGCAGCCACTGTACAAAAAAAGTAGTCTAATTGTGTTACTTCTAAATTTAATTGAACGACATGCATAAAAGCGACAAGGCTTTGGCTTTAAAGATCATTTCTACTTTGAAAAATTTTGGTGAAAAATCAGTTAAAAATCTGAAATTAGGATCAAAGTAGCTGTCACATAATTACCTGTATTTTGCACGCCTTCTTATTTAAAGAAGGTAACATCTAAAACTATTCTGTGTTTCATTTTTGCAGATTTTGGATCACAAAGTCATCCCACACAAAGCTTATTTTGCAAAGAGACTGCCAGTGGTGGAGTATTGCTGCAGTTTAAATCTTCCTGAAACTGCAGTTTGGAAATCAGAGATATTTATCACTCCATTTAACCAGCTGCAAAGACACGAAAAGTTGTTTAGTCAGGACTTGCAGAGCTCAATCCCACGCTCACGACGGCCAGCTCTGTCACCAGCGCGGGTGATGCCATTGATGGGATGACAAATCTTGTCCTGAGGAGTTGGAGTCACATCAAATCAGTCCCACGGCGATGTCAGCAGCACATAACCTGCAAAGATGTGATGTCTTTCTGATTTTGTACTCCCCGTGTTGTCACTCAGTCCCTGTGTAGACACAGATACAATGTCTTTTTGATTTTAARCTGCTCCTGCTGCTGCTCCTGTGATATTTGATAATTAATTTTAGGCTAGGGCAAAGAATTGACCCRATATCTGAAGTGGAAAGTGTTAAAATGTATCCAGCAAAAACTGATTTACACAAATATTACACACAGAATTTTCTCTAGCTTCCAATCTACAAGATCAGCCCTCAAAGGCAGGGCTCTTGTAATATGCAATCCAGATTCACTGATTATATGAGAATCTGATTTGAACCTGGCCTTGCAGAGTTGTTTGGAGCTCTCTGTTGAACTGATAATTTGACTTACAGGTGTCTTTGCTCCTAAACAAATTCATAAACCAACAAAAGAAAGCATAAAACCACACTTTGATCCATTTTCCCCAGTTAAAGAGCAGTGTCAGTCTCAATGGCATTGCAGTTTACTGGGGAATAAGAATTTCTGGCTCTGCTCTGCAGCCAGGCTTTGATTTTGGCATGAAGACACCCACTTAAGGACTGAAAAAAAAAAACCAAAAACGTTTTATTGTCAGAATAAAAGGAAGGAATCTTCCTGAGATTTCCCTTTACTCAACAGGAACAGCCTCAGTTTCAAGTATACAGGCAGTCACCATTAAACAGAAGGAAATTATAAAATAGGCTAAGAATCAAAAACACAAATCTAGATCATTCTTTATTGTGATTGTTAAGGTATAAAAAATGTCACAAGTATCTCAGTTTCTTCACAGACATGCCTGTCATTCTTACAGTACTGCTTTCATTATTTCAGAACACTTGGAAATGTTTGTACAACACAGAGCAACCAAAGTTCTTATTTATTCTTTCCAAATACAACTCTTACCTTTACCAGTGTTCAGTTTTAAGAATCTCAAGTATTTTTGTGTAGAGTCTTAAAAATAGAGAGCATTTCAGATCCTCAGTGATGCCAAGCATAATGCTAGAGGTCTGGCATCTACCCTTCATAAAATTTTCTCCACATCAACCTGTGTGACCCTATTGATTTGGGTTTTTTTGTTTCTTTTTTGGCAAATTCAAACTTCTTTTATGGGACAATAATCACATTTTTTTACTGTTGTCTTTCTCACTCAGTTGTTTGCTCCCCATACCTCACTCATGCTCTTTGGAACCCAGAAAATGATATTACCTTAAGGTTTCAGTGACCAAATTTGAGCTCTGAATTCTCATAAATTTTCCCTTCCTCTGTGAAGTACATAATTCCCAAATGCATCACTGCACATGCTGTCTGGAGAACCAGARCATCACATGGGAAATCCAAACTTATCTTGCAGGCTTTTCCAGACGTGGACCCTCATTTCTATGTATCTATCAATTCTCATGAAAATTTAAGGAATTGCTCATTTTTGAAATCTCTAACTCGCTGTTGACTTTGACTGAAAATGGCAGTAAGGAAAAATATAGAAGAGGTTTTCATTGATTTTCATGACAGCTGACAAGGAAGAGGCTTTAATCCTATTGTTTTGGAAATATGGGTCTGCTACCAARTTCTGTGCATAAGGAATATGAAACTTGTTGCCAAAATATTCACAGCATTTTCTTGCTGAGTTTTAATGGTAACAAGTTTTAATTGTGAATGCCCCACAAGTTTTTTCCATCTTGAGGTATGAGGATCAAGAAAACTCGGTTACTTTTTTCTCAATTAGCCATTGACCTGCAGTTGCTTCAGTGAGACATCTAAACTTCCCCTTACTCCACCTATTAAGTATTGGATTTTTAAAAAATAAAAACAAACACTTTACTCACATCATTGATTTATTTTCCATTGAGGTTTTCTCGATCCTGCAAGCAGCGTGCTAAATCTTGATGTCAGTTCTTGGACTCTTAAAGCCTCTAAGCTCTCCAGACAATCACAGCTGAACTTTGAGGCTTTACCAAATCCCCCCCAAAGTTTAAAGCACAATATTTGGCTGCCAATTCAAATTATTT
>NW_026623763.1:79941-82535 GCF_030028575.1 Malurus melanocephalus | reverse complement strand
AGAAAGGCAACACAGTGATAATTATTCTCCTGGAGAAGMAAGTTATTTACCATTATTGCTGCCCTGTGTCTGAAAGCTTCTGTGTGCCTGCAGGTAGAGACCTGTCTGATATTCCAATATTCCAGTCACACATTATTTACACGAGTTATTATTGTTAATTATRAATGGAGTGTTTCCATTTCTTGTGTTCATCCAGAGCTCTGTGATTGTGTTAATTGCCCTTGTCACTCCCTTTGGCTGTGTCAGCCTCTCCTTAAACCCTTGCTGTGACTTGGAATAAATTTTTCCTTATCCCATCTTGTTGTCACAACAATAATGACCCTTTTAGTGGCGAGGTTTAGGGGAATGAAAATGYGATAAAGAAGAAAATAAGACTAATAATTTGAGAAATAATGCTATGTTGATCCTCAAGAGCTGCTTTGTCTCTTAGTAACTTAACAGGAATTAAGAAGACAGAGRAAATCACTGGGAGCATAATAATATCAGTGATAATAAAAGGTTTTCATAATCCCTCGGAACAAAAAAATGTTATCAAAACAAGGTTGTTTTTTTTCTCAACAATTCTTTTTTTATTCTGCACATTATGGTTGCAAACAGCCTAGAGGGGAAAAAAAAACCAACCAAATTTTAGTTCAGAAACAGAACTTTCAATCACTTAAGAAAGAAGAGGTGCAGAAAAAGGAAATCCATTTCAAAATAAAGTCAAACCAAATTTGTCTGTGTCTAAATGAACATTTTAAAAAAGAGAGAACATGCTATAGAGAAAAATAAAAACAAAACAAAACAAAACAAAAAAAACAACAGCAAAACCAAAGTTTTAAAAGAAAAAAGAGAATAAAAAGAAATGCTTTGAATTTTTACCATATTAATTTACAATGAGTCAGGAAAAGACCCACTTCCTTGCAATTTTTTTTAATGTGTAGCTTTCATTTCTGCAATGGGTTGAACATCACAAAGAAGAAGAATGCTTTTCAGTAACAATGGAATTCTGTGTGTATTGTATGTCATGCCACAGGACAGAAATATGGCATGACATACTACATTAACCTGCCAAGATACCAGAACTATTACTATGTGTTTTCAAAATCTGATTTAAAAACCATGAAGAGTTAACAATTTAAATCCTAACCAGATAAAAAAATTACTTTTATATCGATGTTATCTCGGGGGAATGTGCTTATAATTGAAATGCTTGGGTTTTGAACACTTTGACATTATTACTCAATGAAATGAGCATGAGAAATTGTTCATCAAAAGCAGAGAGAAAAAAGAAAAAAAGGATTAGCGTTCTAAACCCATCCCAAGAACTTGACTTAGAATTGAGGTAATTTCATAGCTAGCTAGAATTTAACTTCTTCTAGATTCTTAATGGCAGCTGTCATACTGCTCACAGAAAAAGAATATAATTTCTGTATATTATATTATATTGCAAGTGTATTTATTAATATTCTTAATAGGAAATATTATTTGTTCTCTAATGACCTTAACTTCAAATGGAAAGACYGTTACTCTCATAAAGCTATAAAATTTTTCTTTTGATATTTTATTGATGCAAGAAAGTGATTTTGACAAGGTTTTGCAGCTACATTGCCATGCTAGTAYAGTTTCTTCTCTTCATGAAGTCCTTCCAGATTCTTTTCTCCCCTCCTAGCTTCTTTCTTTATCTTTATTTCCTTTCTTATCGCCTGATTTTCTCTGCCTTATCTCTTTTCCATATTTTTATAATTACAAGTAAATTCCTATAAAACTCAAGAAGCCTTCAGATAGATCATTGCTAATATAATTACAGTATGGAGAGCATRGTGATGTTTGAATGTAAATTAGAGCGAGTTTTTACAGTTCATTAGAAAGACTTGGGGATTGAATTTAGTTTAATCAAAGCTTGAGTGCTCCCAATATACACAGCACATAGCCAGTGAAAAAAAAAGAAAAAAAAGCTTTTATACAGACTCAGAGATTAAAGTTGAATGTCGTGCTTTGCATCCATTTACAGGACTCCATCCAGRGTGCATCACAGATCCTCACACCTAACAGCCTAACGGAGCTGAATTAAAAATAATTGCCTGCAATTATGTAATTTCCAAATTAATATATATTCCTCCATTTTTCTCCCTTCTTTCTGCTATTAATCTTCCCAAGGACAAATAGATACTGGGGGAGACATTTGTCCCCCACCATGTTGATGGCAGTAAAGAAAAAAGGGAAAATCCTGCCTAATTTTCCACTTTCTCTGCCCTAAGGTCGCTCTACTGAGTGACCAACCAAAACACTGAGTTCCATTCCTCTCAGCAAGCACTACCGTGGAAATTTCCTATGGTCTCTCCTTGGCTGCTGCTTTCCCATCTGGATTCAATTTTGAATATCAAAAAATGCTCAGAGTAKTAATCCAACCAATGATACTTTGTTTAGTGTTTAAAGTAATGCCCTTTTCATGCCGTGCTAAACTACTTGCTGTGTAGAAGTCAGTTTGCACACAGTCCTTTTATCAAATTATCTTCAGATATTGGAAAAAAAAAGAGACAGGAAGAGCCAGAGAAGAGGCCACAGAAGATGCAGCAGCTCAGCACAAAGGGATTAGCTGGACACATCCACTG
>NW_026623763.1:69520-79303 GCF_030028575.1 Malurus melanocephalus | reverse complement strand
CAGTTTACACTAAAGAAGTTATTAGGTCCTGGAAGAGTGAAAAGAATTGTGCCCTAAGTGCATTTGTGGCCCACAAATGGACTGTGGTTGATGCTTCCTACAGCTTCCTGGCCTTCCAGCTCCATTGCCCTGCCTTTAATCAACTGAACATCTGCACACAGTGGGCCGGGCTTTTTGCTGCTGGAAAACACTGCCTTGTGTTAAGTCTTTAAAAACAAGATTTGACAATGCAAAGGCTGGCACACCTTTTAATTATAGGGGAGCAAACCAAGCACTGGGGAAATGTAAATGCAGCCCAAAAATTACTTTTTCATCTCCTTGTTAAAGAGCCAGTTGACACAGTGGAAGGCACAGRCCATGCCTGTGCCTTAAGCAGCAAGATCTGCAATCTGGTTTTTGAAATGTTCCTCATTTTGTGGGACTTCACACGTGAAGCCTGGCAAAATGAATCAAGAAAGTATCGGGGTAAATTTGAGTGCTGGGAAAAGAAAGTGGAAAAAGAACACATTGAAAGTGTCAGGCGGGGCACAGCTTAATTGAATTGTGATTTGTTGGTYTTGGGAGCCCCCTCCATAAAGGAATGCCACGTTAATCAAAAGCTGTCGAATTCCACCTTATTTTCAACAGGCAAACWTTAAATGAGACGGTTCAGGATTTTTGATTTCTGAGGGGTATTGGATCACACTCACCCACGGGGCATTTAAATATAAAAACCTATTTATATGCAAATTCTTTAGTATTCATGCAAAGTGGATTTTTTATAAAATGACCATTCTATTCTAGTTTTCATGTTGCTAAAACATCTTCAGCAATAGCAAAATGAAGGAACAAATATAATCAGCACTGTTTGGTTACATAGATCTGGACTGTTTTGGGGCATTCCTGGGAGTTCTTGAAAGTGGAGCTATAGGGTTAAAATATTGCCTTTCATAGGAAGGACCCAGAAAGAGAAAGTCCTCAGAAAAGGCTGTTTTGATTACTCTTCCCCTAATTAGAGAGATAACAAATACTGGGGAAAGATCAGAACATATTTCTCAAAAGCGCCAAAGGAAATGAGAACATTGCTTTTCTATAGAATCTAGAATCAAATCCCTCAAACTTTTTTTCTTTCTTTTATTTTCTTTTTTTGCTTTTTTTTTTAGAAAAATACCTAAAATTTAAACTCAAAGCTCCTCACCTCCAGAAATTAATGATAGCCCCTCAACTCTCCTTGCAGCCACTCAGCCACTCAGTTTGAAGGATTACTGCACTGAATAGACTGAATATTCCTTTTTTTTTTTTTTTTTTTTAAACATCCCTCGAGTTTTGAAGGCAGCAGGACATACATCCCCGTTCTGCCTACTGGAGCTTTGCAGTAATCTTAGGAGAGAGAGTTTGGTGGTCACAGGTCTAACACTCACCCCCAGAAATTTATAAACATGATAGGGGACTGCTTTGAAAATTCATGGAATATCTGTTTATTTTAAAAAGTCACATGTAATAGGGCAGTTCCTTCTTTTCCTGGAAACAAGTTCATGTCTATCTTTTATCCCTCCAAGGCTGAAATCACCTTCTGGCAGTAATGAAGTATTACAGATTGTGCTGGATTTGGAACAATACACAAAAGTGATCATTTCATAATCCATCTATCTTGTAAGCACCTATTATTACAGATAATTGCATGATTTATCTGAGTACTACTAGCCTTTCTGGTCATAACACTGCATGGAAAATCAGGTATTAATTCAGGCATATTTGTCTCACAAACTTTTTAAATTTTCTTCTAGATTTACCTAATCCTTTTTAAGAGGTTAGAGACAACAGACAGGTGACATCACAAGTTTRAGCTCCTTGGACAAAAGAGAAAYTKTTAGTATTTGTTCTGGAATTCAAWCGACYRAATTAATGSTAGAAYTCRTCTTTGCTAATTCTTAATATTGTGKGAGCATGTGATATTTGAATTTACAGTATTTTTACTATTTTAACTTGGCCATAATAGGCTCACAACTGACTCCAACACTCTATGCCCCTGTTGCTTCCAAACTGTTCTTACAGCTCACCTCTCATCTTTCAGATTGTTCTCTAATACATTAAAATAAAATAGAATATTTTTCAACAGGTGTACATTATTGTTGATTGGACTGGCAGGAACCATGCTATTTTCATTTCAGTAATATTAATAGTCTTTGGTATCTTGCCCCTTTCCATTGCACACATCAGTGTCAACCAAATCTTGCTGCATTATTGYAGCAAAGTCAAAAAAGGTGATGTGTGGAAATATTCAGTGCAGGTCATTAAAATTATGAACTCATGTCATTACTTATAATTTCTGTATATCTGTATTGTATTCATGGATTCATTCATTTCTTCTAATAACACCCACTCTTTGGAAACAAAACTGCCAAACAATTTATTTGATGAATGCAATCATTTGGTATCTTCCAATTTTCTACAAATGTGTGTACCCAGCTTTTATGAATTCGTTCATAATTCCCAGTCATTTACCACTCTGAATAAAGACACTCCATCCCCTATAATTTTCTCCTCATCTTTTCAGTTATTTTTCTGCAWTCCTAATTAATTTGATCACTAAGGCAGCAGGGCACTTTCTCCTCTGATAAATGAACATTTATGGCCATTTATGGCTTTTAGTATAAATGCATATTCTAATATGAACAATGTTACTGTTTTAGTTTAGTTGGTATTTTAGATTTTAATTTTAATACTGGAAGCATTAAAGTTCCTTCCAGCACTCCAGGGAAAAGGAAGATGCCACTTTATCAGACAAAACACAGCCCTAATCAATTCTAACCTTATGAAGTAAGTTTAYCTTCAAATATTAAAATCAATAAGCAATAGAGGAAGGGCTGAGGCTAAAATGAAACTCAAAGTAATTTTTATATCTCTCCAACAGACTGAAGAACTGCTAAAATTCTTAAACTMTCTGCTCACCATTTTCATGAGAAGTTCAATCAAATTCCACTCCGTTTCTTATTTAAATTGATGTTATTTTATCAACAAGAGTAGCCTTATGCTATAATACAGAAAAAAAAGCTTGTAAATAACTTGTCGTGTAAAACAGCAGAATTTCAAAGTTTAAATAATGTCACTGTATTTTCTCTAAAATTTTATCATGCAATATCTATTAAAATTATTGTGGAAATTGAAGTGGGGAAAAAGAAATCCCTTTTCCAGCATGTGAAATGGGAACATACTTTGAAACGAAACAGACTTTCAATGGTTTGTTATACTAGAAATAGGAAAAAACAAATTTATAGTCAAAGCCAAAATCAGAGCACACACAAGCTCCTAAAAATCTATAACTTCCTACCAAACAGTATTCCAGATGCATGAAAGCAGACAAAACCCCCAAAGATTTAGTGCCATCACCCACATTTTAAAATTCCTTCTTTCTCGTCATCAACCAAAGAAGGTTGTCATTTGGAATTAGTTTCACAAAGTGTACTGAGACRTGACCCATCMTTTACAGGTYTAGAAACATTCYTATCTAATTTCCTGGCTTTCYACTTCASATTAATTTTTTAAAATCTTTTTTTTTAAAATGCAGCATAGAGAAAATTCTAATGTCAGCTACACCTATTTGTCTCTGGAGTAGTTTATGGAAGAAAAYAAACTCTGGCTCTTTCTGGAAGAAACTGGAGTGGAAGGTATCCAAATGTTCCCTTYCAGTAGACACTTAGTTCTCAGAATTATCATTAATGAATTACCCATATGCATCCTTTTAAYAATCAGCCTTAATAAGGATAGAAGCTTATCTCCTACCCTCAGATGTAATTACAACATTCTGCTGATCTTTACTAAGTCTACAAACAGAATACTTTTTAATACTTGACCCTGGGGATCAAAACCAAGTCAGAGATTAAATGAAGTCAAAAATTTTTCATCAGCTCACTATAATACAAAATAAAATACGGGGAGCATTCACAATGATTTTGTATTCAGGCWTTGCTTTGTATTGTGTTCAAACACTAATCCTTCCATACACTATAAAAGATTAATGCATAAAAAAGAGTGACTAATTGTAAAAAGGTGCASTAAGGTTCAGGTTAATACCCTTTTGTATTAGACAAAAATAATATGTTTGAGATGRAGAAATTAAATTTTCTGAAAGAGGTCAGCACAGGAATCAAATGAATCCTTCTGATTCATGCAGAGTCATGCATTAACCACTTGAGATTGGGAAGAAAAAGACTTAAAGCTTTTTTCYTTCCTGTACAGATAATTTCCTTTAATAACCAAGTTGCTATTTTGTCTTCAGAATATCAACTTTACTGATTAGTTGAGTTTTGAAGGTCCTCCAGAGCACAACATCTATGATTAAACACTTTCTAAAGTTCATTGTACTAGCGAMAGTGGAAATTCCATTATTTTAGCAAGAGCAGGCATGTCAAATTTATCAMGGCATGATAGGACTGAGGATGTGATAGAGGCAAGGAATCTAAGTTTATAACATATTCATAGGGTGCWGAAGTTATTATAAACCTCATTAATGCACGGTACAGAGATTGAAGGAAAAGTACAGCCATTGTGACTCCTGYTAAGTCTAAATTGTGAGCAATTACCTCCAAAAGTTTTAAAAGACAGCAATATGGAGGCAGCAGAATTGTGCAAGCATGATTCCTTTGGCTTGGTTTACTCCTAAGAAAAGCCACTGTTTATGATTTTCCCTCCCAAGGAGCTCCAGGCATGTGGGAATTYATAAAAGCCATGGGCAAGGTTACAGACTGTCCACCCATGTCAAAGCCTCCAAGGTTCCTCCACCCAAATGCTTATTCTAGAAAAACCTGGGAAGAAGCACCTGCAGGAGATCACAGAGAACTCTAAAATGACTCCTTGAGCCAGGAGATAATGCCACTGAGAGAATTATCACCCTTCACAGGGCATATCCAGAGGTTAACCAAAAGCTTAATGCCTGGCTGTTCAAATAGCCGAGCGACTGTTGTTTATTTACTCACTTTTACCACCACCATTTTTTCCCAGTTGTACTGATGGTACAATGTAAGATTTTAAAAATAAGTTACCAGCCTCTGCATCAGAGTGTTCTTGCTCCCCTTGGCTGTGGCAGGAGTGTAGAAAATTACCCAGAGTGCTGGAAACTGATACCTGCCACCAAGGAATGGACACTGCAGAGAAAACAGAACCGATGTAAAAGTGCTGCATAGGGGAAATCAAAACGGGGCTCTGAGCAGGRTCTTATCAGGATCAGCCTAAGCTTCTGAAAAATCTYACAGGAGTAGAGGGTTAAGAYAGGCAAAGATAGCCATAAAATAWAAACTAGGCAGATAAAACTTCCTGRTGAGGTCTGGCAGAGCATTTTCCAAGACCGTGGTAATTGTACTGAGTTGTAATCCCAAAATATCCACTTTAGTATGGAGGAGCAGAGCATGTTCAGTTTTATTAAATCATACATCATTCTCAAGTTTTGCTTCTTCAAGCAATTAGAAACAAACGTTACYCTTGTATTTCTAAATGGATATTTTTTTCTTCAAAAAGCTCCTAAAAATAGAAATCCCRTGCTTTGATCAGCTATGAAGGACAAACGTGGCCAAGGTGAGGCTATAAAAATAGAATAAAATAATTCTACAACAAAGTGTTTGAAGTACCTAACTGCCTCATAATTTTGGGCTCAATTAAATTCACTAATGGGAAAGCAGCTGAATAACATAATTTTCCAGATTATGAGTAGAATAACATTGTCATTCTCAGACTAATACACRGTGACAGCTCCTCCCTAGAATATATTGCTCAAGATCTGAAAGTTTTGATCATAAAAACGTCTTTTCCAGGACTTTCAAACAAATAAAATTATAACATATTAAGAGAATGAGTAAAGGTCTGAATGCTAATATTGCAGAAGAAGTGAAAATATTTCTCGGTTAATTTAAACATTTGTGTCTTTKTGTCTTTGACATTTGGAGCCAGAGGAAGGGGTGTTAAGAAGTAATTGCATTCACTGCCTTCCAGATATCTTTTATTTGCTCTCAAGTGGGTCTGAATTCAAAAAATGGCTCTGCATGTTTGTGTGAATGGGAAAAATATTTCATTTGACATTTTGTTCTCTGGTAGTGTTTTTATGCTTTTGCGCATACAAATAAAGTGTTTGAGATACAAACTCCTTCAGTACACATATTAATGAAGAGAGGGCAACAATACAGCTCCTCTAATTTTCTGTTTATAACACAAAACATGACAGCTAAGGATCCTTGACATAWCTGACCTTTTTAAAAGAKGCCTTTCTTTCAACCAATGAGAATSTTGTGCTTGGATCATCRCCATGAAAAATTARGYTAATCTCAAAAATCCCTAAATAAAGCACAAGTAGTGTGAGACACAATGCAGCAAGCATTACAATATAAGGGCAGGAACCCTTATGATCATTGCTCAGATGGAGTTATGAATGAAAAGCAGATTTTTTTCCAGACTTACACCCCCTGAATACAATTTAATGTGGCATTAGTTGCTTTATTTCTAAAACTCAGCTGTGTACGTTGATTAAAATGTTCCACAGGGTTGCAGCAGAGCACGTGGTGTGGGGTGTTCAAAGGCCAGAGTTTTCTGCCATTTCACCTAATATTGCTCTGGGAACACAGGCATGTTCTGTCAGGTCTTTTATCTGCCAGCTCCTGGTAGATGTCTAGGATGCCAGAGGCCATTTGAAAAAAGTTTAAAATATTTAGGTACTAATATCACCCCAAGGTTTTCTGAAATTTAAGGAAAAAAACCAAAACAAACCATCAAACCAAATCAAACAAAAAACAAAAAAAACCCAAAAAAAACCCAAAAAAAACCAAAAAAAAAAACACCACCAAAAAAACCCACCAAAAAAATTCAAAAAACCAAAAACCCAAAAAACAAAACAAAACAACCCCCCCCCAAAAAAAAACAAACAAGGTAAACGAAGACCAAACACAAACCAAAATCAAACAACTGAACAAAGCCAAACAAAAACCACAAAAACAAACAAACAAAACAACCTCACAAGAAACCAAAATAAAACAAAGAAAAACTGTAACAGCAATGAAAAAAACCCTGCAAACAAACAAACCAAACCAAACATACAGCAAAAGAACTCACAAAAAAACATACCAACAAAAAAAATTATTCTGCCACTGTGAAGATTGAGATTCCTTTAAAAGCAAGTCTATACATTTTGGGTTCCAGTTTAACTTGCTTTCAAAGTTAGTTTTATAATCATCATTATTACTAGCTAAGAGGGGAAATTAGATTTCCTAGGACAAAAACAAGGAAGGATTGGATGATTCTYCTCTCACTTAAAAGCTATTTGCAGTTCCACAAATGTCAACATAGTTTGTGCAACCTTCATAGACAGGATTAACTCTGGAAAAGATGCTACTTTGTCTTCCTCATGAACTAAATCTGTATGAGTGCAATTACTCTGTAAGATTTTGCATCTGAGTTTAATATACACTAAATACGGCATCTTGAGAAAACCCTTTAAGTGACAAAGTTGGCACAAGTTCCTGTGCGAGCGTGGCAGTTATGAGACAGTAGAAACCACAAAGTGTCACTTTCTCATAAAAAAATTAAAGTGCAAGGGCTGTGATGACTAAAACAGGGTGGGAACCACACGACTTTGCAGCTGAACATTAATAAATAGAATTTTAATTGATGTTTTAAAGAGTGAGTGCCTTTCTCGCTGGGACTGTGATGGACTGCAACTGCTGCTGCCAACATGATCTGACCTAAACATATTTTCATTGTATTAACTGAAGTAGGTTTAGTTTTCACGTATCTTTCCTTTTACAAAATGGAATAGTAGTTCAATAGTAATAATTATAACAGTTATTTCTCAATTCCTCAGATATCAGTAGCCACAAATGCTCTTAAGCATATTCCCAGTGTTTTCTGTTGATTTTTATGTTACCAGAGTACCTTTCCAAACATGCAATAAAAATCTCTAATTTGTCAGTAAAGCAAACTCAAAATGTATTAAAAATGAAAAATATAGAAAATGAAAATATAGAATGAAAACAAATGGTTTAAGTTTCAAAAGAAGAAGTAGCCAAATAACTATGAAGATAGCAGCAGGAAAAAATTGTYGAGTCTAATAATCAGTTATTGAATTAAGAGAAATGCTTCATAAATAAAATAAATTTGACCAATATCCCAATATCTTTTAGTTAAAAAATTTTTGCTTGTACTGTATTTAGTACTCCAAATACAAATTATTCCCTCTTTTAAGTCTCCCTCAGCTTGTCTGACCTGCGGAGCATTAACTTGGTTTGGGATGTGCCCAGTTTGCTGTTCAGGGCAGCGGGAGGGTGGCTGCTCTCTGCAGAAGGTGGCAAAGAGCCCTGACCTCTCCCAGTGCCAGTCTGGAGCCATTCAGCCTCTCCAGCCCTTCCCCTCGCTGGGCACTGACCCTCACAGCACCTTTTGGGCACAGCTCCGAGCTCTCCTGTCATCAAACAAAATATGAAGTGACAGCAGGAAAGAAAAAAATTATCCAAAGGTATTAAGCAGAAAGGTGTGGCTGGAAATTTTTGAGGCAGAGGTTGGTGGAGGATGAGAAGAGAACACTTCTGTCCATGTTCTGGATTAGAGGGGGCCAAAACTGCAGCTTCATCCTGGACTCAGGTTCCTGAGCTCGTTAGAAGTRTAGGGCAACAAAAATCCCAGGTTCTGCCGAGTGCAGGGCAGACATTCAAAAATTCAAACCCAAATGTCAGCAATGAAGCAGCTCAGGGGGAATGGGCTCACCCTGAGCCTTTGYTGGGTCACACAGGAACGAGCCAAACCAATCCCTGTCTGCTCTACTGGTGGTATCAGCATAAAAATCATTGATGACTTCAAACTTGTGCCCATGGGAATGGGGGTAGTGCCACAATCCACACAGCAACCCGCAAAGTTATTCTGGTCGTGATTTAAAAAAATCCAGTTTGTCATCCCGGTGCAAATGCATAACAGCCAGCTTAACATGTTTGAATATTGTTATATTATCCTGGAAAACAGCAGATGTGAATGGAACACTGTGGCACCTCCTCCACTGAAGGCAGCTTCATTGTGTTTGCAAAAGGCAAATACAGATACATCCGTGTACTTTATTATAATGGCACATTCCTGACATTCTAGTTAGTAAAAGTTGATTTGGTGTTTCCATTAGAAATCTCATTTGCAGAGGCTTATGACTCATCCATCTAAGTTTTTTCAGGATGAAAAGTCTGCTTATAATTCCTACTATAAAAATTTGTCAGTATTGGTTATCTGCATGTTTCAAATCCCAAGAGAACAAGAGAATTGTTTCCTTCATGTTGTTTCTTTTTTTTTTTTTTTATGTTCTCAAGTATTTGTGTCTTTCTATAAGAATAATAAAGCCATTTAATACATATAAAAAATTAAGCTAAAATATCCTTCCTTCCACAGGTATCACATTCTCATGTGCGTTTTTCTCTGTGTTTTAGCCAAAAGGTTAAGAGGCTGCTTGAGAAAAACAGTAAAAATCCTTTAAGAAAAAAGAACTGCCTAAAAATACCTTGTCAGGGATTTCCAAAGCACTAAACAACAAAAAAAAAATCTATGTTTAATATATAAATATATTGAACATTATGTCTAATGTTTCATAAATGCCATCACATTTCAYTCTCTACTCCAATTTTGGGGTATCTGTCATGCACACTGTTGTCATTTTCTGCTCTCTTTTGCATTGTCAAGAGGTTCTCATCTTTGCCTCAAGCTTTGCAACCCTGAACCTCTGAATGAATATTAGCAATTTTTGGGCCTAYACAAGCAAATTCTCTGTAGATGTACAGTTTCTTGTATTGA
>NW_026623763.1:65018-66647 GCF_030028575.1 Malurus melanocephalus | reverse complement strand
AATCCAGACACTGGGTCATATCTGAATCAGAGCCCAGAGCCTTTCAAGCAAACAGRCAAGCACCTGCATAAAGTGTGAATATTCAGCAAGGAAAACTTGAGAGGGATGCAGTAAGGGAGCTTAGAAAAACTTAAGTTCCACTTAAAAAAAAAAAAAAAACAAACCAAACTTAAAAAGCTACTGGAAATTTCTGTTCTTGCTATTCAAAAGGTTACACACTTAACAGAGGAGGGCACCTCTAAATACTATAATTCACTCCACTTATCAGTCATCAAAATAAAGACAGTAATTATTAATTTTTCATCTTCTGTAGGCGTGCTGTAACAATAGTCTGTATTGCTAGAGAAGGGAAAGAGTTGAAGCTTTTCCAGTTTTCTAGGASTTACTTAATAATTCATAATTTTACCTGGCTGTGAGATTTTAACACTGAGAACTGAAGTGTTTTAACACGATTTCATCCTTGAGCTTTGGTACCACYATTGCTACTTTGGATAAAATCAATAAGGGGATAAGGGGATGGCAGCACCTCTATTTCAGCAAAGACTTCCAAAAAAACATCCCAAAATCTCTTTTCAGGGACTCTGTGGCATAGGTGTACAACTAGACAGTAAAAATACAATTTATTGTCAGACAGAGGGTAGCGGGAGATAAAGGTTTTCTATAACAATCATTTGCAATTGGATCAAAATGAGTCCTTTTGACTCCACCTAGTT
The DNA here is from genome assembly GCF_030028575.1 of Malurus melanocephalus. Classification (NCBI taxonomy): domain Eukaryota; kingdom Metazoa; phylum Chordata; class Aves; order Passeriformes; family Maluridae; genus Malurus; species Malurus melanocephalus. Next base: position 65,934 of record NW_026623763.1, on the reverse strand, counting down.
GTGGAGCACTGAAAAGATCAATAACTCATGTTCAGTTTTACCCTTCACCATAAAGACATCATCCATATTTATTCACAGGGTGCATGATCCATTTTAGCTGGATAGAAAGTGGTGTAGGAGAGAAGAAACAATAGTGAAAATGGCATCCTGCCAATATTTCATCTGTTTTCTATGCAGCTGGGAAGAAAAAAAAAAAAAAAAAAAAAAGATGTTCTATGTAACACAAAAAAACCATAAAATAAAAAATAATAACACTAAAAATAACATAAAAATAACATTAAAAAAATAACATAAGATCACATAATGTAAGAAATCTTATATATATAACATAGCATACATCTCTTTAAAGAAAGAGGTTTTTAAGCACAAACTCCATGCCTTCTTATCACAAGTGCATTACCAGTTTCACTTATTTGATTCGATATCAGACAGCAGGTAAATGTGGTAAGATAAAATTAGGAAAAGCTCTGTGATTTAGCACAGCTACTCTGTCACAGATTGCCCCATAATCCAATAGTGGAAGTTTTAACATCTTTAGCTTGTTAACAAGAAATATAAACGACACAATGCATTTCCATTCACTCTTTTAATAAGGTATTGCAGGTAAGAAACTGTCTAGTAWTTAATTAGAAAAATGCTTGAAGTAYRAAGGAAGTAACAAACAAGAAATCACAGCTTCAAGCAATACTAACATTGTGATTTAAAACATGGTGAACAAGTTAATGTTTTTTTATCTTGCAATATTCATCTATCCTGTGCTAACAGATTGTCTCTTTTGCTAACAGAAACATATTGAAATATCATACACCACAATGACTGTTCCCAGTGCCCCAGTTTCCCTTTTTTTTTTTGCTGTATATGATCTGCTATAGATAGAGGGACATCAGGCTGACTCATGCAACATTGTACCACATGA
>NW_026623763.1:0-64908 GCF_030028575.1 Malurus melanocephalus | reverse complement strand
AAAAAACCCTGAACCTCCCCAGAGATGCATTTGCTGAAGTCCTGCAAGCATCCAGCCTGCTCCAAGACTCAGGCTGTTCATAAAAGTGTCAATCAAGGAAATGAAAACAAAATTATAAAACTGCTTTCCTAATCACTTTTTAGTATGCAATTTCTTTCCAGATGATGCAATAGACCACCTAGCTAAATCACATTGCAGAGAGTGAAATGGAAATGGTATAGAGTTACAAAGCATCATTTAACTCAGTAATTTTACTTATTTATGCCTTTGGTTGTAAAAGAATTCAGATTTATTGTTTTGCTCCTTCTCAGTTCCATGTGTGAAAAATAAACAGATTTATACATCCTCCAGCATGTAAAGAGAAACACATTTCAGTGAGTTTGATGTCTTCATTAATGTGGTATTTTCTCATCTCTTCCACTGCTACATATTTTTCKGAAGGAAAAATAGCTCTGTTTATTTAACGAGATAGAGGAATACATCTTTCCTTTCACAGTTAACGTGTTAGCACTTGACAGCAAAATGCTGGKTGCTGAAATAAGAATGGGAAAAAATCACATTTGATGAGGACTATGTGGCAATTTTAGTCCTGTGAGCTTGAACAGGGTCTCATTGGGAGGATGTGTTACAAGTTGTTATTTCCCATAAAGAATTTGTGCAGAGGGACATTATGCACCTTATGACTTTTGGGAAATAAAGATGGACAGAAWAATTATGTTTATTCTCCAGCTGTAGCAGAGAACTGACTCTTTAATTCTTCTCAAAAACACTGATGGCATCAAGCAAAAATACAAAAAAACCCAGTTATAACCTTTTCACCTGATATCTTGTTTTATCACTATGTTAAAATGAGGTTTCAAAAAAAAAAAAAAAGTGAAATTCATAACAAAAACCGAGGCTTCGTCTACGTCTGTAATAAATTCTTTAAAACATGAACACCACTTCATATTGTAAAATCTAAGAAAAGAGAGGACTCAGGTGGAAGATCTTTCCACAGACTCCTGAACAGTAATTTTTAACTTCAGTTATTCAAGAGAATTCCACCTGAAGCAGGGTAGTCAGGTTCCAACCACAGGGATAAAAATCTACTGCACATCATTCAATAATTATTACAAGATTATTTATCAAGAACAGAGCAGCAATTAGCTATCAAAAGGAATAAGAGCTTTCTCAGGTTCAGATTCATGGACTTCTGGTATGAACACATTCTTGCTTTGAAAAAACCCAAACTGTTCTGAAAACTGCTACAAAAAGAAAAAACGGAATTATTTTGTTCTTCTGAATGTCCACTTAAACATCAAAATTAGGTAGCCACAAAAAATAACAAAAACCTCACATAATATGGCAGAATAACAAAACAAATTTASAAAAGAAAGAGAAAAAACTTTCAGTGTAAAAGACTAAACAACTGAATGAGTGATTCTTTTAAGCCCACACTTACATAGTATATCTGAAATTTCACTATCTCTCTCAACTTAGAAACCAAAACCAACTGTGTAAAATACAAACATGCTTAGATCTAATRAAAGGCAAATAATAGTTTCACTTTTCAGTAATGAAGGCATTAAATACATCCAAAGAACTTAAATTGATGACTACATCATCTTCCTCCTTGTGGAGAATCACCATCATGCGCTGCTGGCTCTGACTTTCTTTTCTTAGAGTACACTGAACTGTAAAACTCCTGCTCCCTAAAGGAAAAGTAAATGGTCACAACCAGAAATCCCAATTCCAAAAGCCATCCTGCTGTAACAGAATTTAGAAATGCAAGGGATGCAAAATTGCCTTGAGACCATCCCTTCCTGTATCTTCTCATTACACCTGCTGCTATTCCATTTGGGCTTTGTGCAACTTTACATTGCTGTTACACAATTAACTCACTCCAACTTCAGCTGCCAAAGACAGTACAAAGAACATTTTTTTTCCTCATTTCACCACAATGAGAAACTTAATTGTTCTTCAAGATTTTTTTCCAAGTCTGTGCTCCTTCCCCTCTCATGTCCTTTCATGTTTTAAGTCAATTAAAAGACTACTCCAATCCTCTCACATCCTTGCTTTGAGACCATGTTAAATCTCACCTTGGCTGAGYCCTAGATAAATTGTCTTGCCCTTAACGCCAGAGATTTTTTAATTGAAATAGCARTTAATTAGCAAATGTCATATAGCAATCCATCAGTATTTGATAGGAGTTATTACATTCAACCCCAAAAACCTTTCTGGCACCTTAGTGCTTCTTGGGTATAACAGAGTATTCCAGTTTGTGATGTCTTGATGGTATTGGGTTCCCTTCAGACAAACATTCAGGAGTTATTTGACATCTGGATAACTTCATTTTGCAGCCAGAAGGACAGAAAAGGCCTCAAGCAGATTTTTTTTCTAATACTGAAGGCAACTTCAGTCCTCTCTCAGTGTTACCATTTAAATTTATTCTGTGAACCATTTTTATTCCGGCATTGATCTGCACTGAATATCTCCTGTGAGTTACTTCAGCATTGCATGCTCCCCTTGCAAAATTAAAATCTTGCTAAGTGCCTCCTTACACTTTACATCCCATCTCTCAGCTGCCAAACCATGCCAGGCAGCCCCTGATAAATTTGTCTCAAAAAGATTTTCTGTTTCCAAAAATAGGCRACAKGTTYGAACACCRGAMTTCAAATATTTTCCAGAGTTYAGGGCACAAAGGAAYGTGGAAAAGTGAGAGGGSTCCCAGTGARGGATTTTTGTGAATGGACAAGGAAGAGCAGAACAACTGAGCCATCTCTCTTAACCAGATGTTTCCACACTGTGCATTCCTATCTTATTTTATCTGGATATTATGACCCAAAAATCTCCTTCCAACCAGATACAACACTGCTTTCACAGAACTGAATCGATTAAGGTCTTCCTTTAAAAAATATCAAAATATATGGAGGAGCATGACCAGCACTGTTTTTACTGAGCTGCTTGTAGGCATTCAGAAGGCTGCACCAACAGCCACAATCCCATTAATGYTAAGTTTTCCACATGAGGTACCTTCCAAACTTATTCTGGCTTAGGAGATCTATTAAGATTGTAGCCTACGGCTTCAGATTTGTGCACTCCCTGGAGCCACATAAACCAAACAATATTAAAGAAAATCCAATTTCCGTTCAAGAAGGCCCTGTGCAGCCATTGCTAAATACGGCCTTTTTTTTGGCCATTCACACACAGGTTGTATTAACCTGATAATGTCACTACTTTGACAATAAAATTTGTGTTTTATAAATATGTGTTTGTGCTTGTTGTGTGCTCACAGTTGTTTTGAAACCAGCTCCTGTGCTGTATGATATCAAGGAACATGGATATAAATTWTTCTATTTTAGCTCTTTTATCATTCGAGACCCTCTCCACAGCAGTTAAAGATCATACATAAATATAAATATTGAACAATCTCTCATTCTAGAGAAAAATGCTTGTTTCTCAGTAACTCTAGTCTTAAGCTAGTTTTCACTGCTGGTTAAAATCAGAACAGCTTTGCATTTGGCATTCTGTGACATGAAAATACAGCTGAAGGAAAGGCTGATTTCTTCCACTTTTTGTACTTTCAAAAGACATCCCCTTTGTTTAAAGATTGAAAATCAATAATTTCAGGCCTTTATTAATGATCAATATATTATAATAAATGATAAGAGATGAATCCCACTTATGCAAGAATATGTTACACATTAATGGATCTGCTATCCTCAAACTCCTGAGGGCCATATTTTTGAGAGTTACCAACTGAAGATGATGCAGAAAAGAAAAAAAATAATTATTTCTGTAAGGAAATAATTAATAACTTGCCCTTCCTGATGTCCCATGTTTTAAGATCTATGTATGGATGACAATAACTACTAATTCTTCTCAATTGTGGATTGAGGTGTTCAGACACAGGGTAGTCTGGACTGTGCTCTTCTTGTTGGCTTGTTTCAAATGATCTCCCCAGTTCTTCTGACAGCATTAACAGTTTATCCACATGAACTATTATCCTTTAAAACCCTTTTCTTTTTTTTTCTCCCAGTTTTATATGGAAACCAAACAACGCATTAAATGACAGACTTAGGGTCTGCTCTTCCTCTCTCTTGTGCCTCAGAAAGATCATGATCAATTTTATTCCTATCATGTAGCCAAAGTTGACCAAAAAAAAACGTTTTTAACATTGGTTGTCAGTGTAGTTTTCTCTTAGAGGATCAACACATTAACGTTTTCAAAGAAAAAAAATGTTTTAAAATTCTCTCCACTACTTTGAACTGCCTGCAAAATTCAGAAGGAAAGGACACTGAAACAGCCCAAACACTAGAATTAAGGCAGTGACTTAACTGAGGCTTCCAATGACAGTGTAAGGTCACTGTAAACAAAAATTATACAGAAATTAAATGAAATAGTAAAGCTGAAACTAGGATTATTTGGTGAATTAAAGGTTCTTAATTGTAAATTCTTAATTTCTCCAGAGAGAAAGATTACCACAGTTCCACAAAGTTTGTGGGCCTGCATTGTCAGAATGGAATTTCTGATTTTTCCTATTACCCAAAGTCACACTTTTCTCTGGTATTTTAATCTCTAATAATACTAGATTTTTTTTTTTTTTTTTTATCTTAATACTCCTTGTCTCTGACTGGTATCTGCTAAGCATTTCCTGAGTGAAGATTCATCATTTGCAGTCTTGGTAGTACCTTTATCTTCCTTTCATCCTTCATTCAGTTGTACTCACATCACGGTACTTTTGTTAATGATCWACTAAATGTTTTCTCATACTATCAAGACTATGAAGCAACTCAAGTCATGTTAAACATCTGACCTTTAAAGCTGAGRCAATAAGAATGTATATTATGGAAATATTGTTGTTACAAAGTATTCAGTAAACTGGAAATGTCAGAGTAAGCAAACAATTTCTTTTATTCGAAATGTCACTTAGATTTACTCATGCAGTTTTTCTTACTTAAAACCAGATTGTTTGTCCAATTAATTCTGTGAATAAATGTTGCTAGCCATAAATACTTTTAGTTACAGCAGTTTCATTCAGAACACCAGGTAACACAGTGTCAAGATGCACTGGAATAATGTTAGGATGCCTCTTCTGAAACAACATTAGGGTCCAATTCTCACAAGATGCCTCTCCCCAAATTAAGGTGCAAACAAGATCATAGGCCAAAGTCAATAGTGTGGGTTTTATTTCACTAAAATGGAAATGTGAGCAGGGAGAGATGGACAGGTTAAGTAGAAAGATACTCACCAAAACATGTAAAATATGTTTCTTTGGCATCCCACTGGCCCCTCTGGAGTATCACTTTTTTACAGTCCAAGTCCCTGGTATCCATGAGGTGTATGTGCTGCTCCCACAACTTGCAATGTTATGAGTGTGGGCAGCTGCTTCCTTTATCACAGCTTGCCATGTTGGGAATTTTTTTGTCTGGGTCTTACCCAGATTTGCCCCACAAGGCCTGGAATCTTCCCTGTTGCTGTTTGTGCTTTTCCTATAGCCTGCACAGCAAATAAGTTTGCCAGCCTGCACAATGAGAAGATTTTAGTGCAAAAGCTGCTCAAAGATAGCAAAAAGAATCACTTCTCGCAATCAGCAGCTCCTCTGAGCAGCAGGAGAAACCACGGATGATGAACTGACCATAACTCCCATTCCCTGTCTCCCTGCACCACTGGGGGAGGAGGTAGAGCTGGGAAGGAGGGAGAGGTGGGGGGATGATGTTTCTAAGAGTTTATTTTACTTGTCATTATCCTGCTCTGATTTTCTTAGCGATAAATTCACTTCACATCCCTAATTAGAGCCTGTTTTACCCATGATGGGTTTTGATGAGGGATCTCTTCTGGTTCTCATCTCAGCCTATGGACCCTTTGATAAATTTTCTCTCTCCTGTCCATCTGTGGAAGGGAGTGAGGGAGGGACTTTGGTGGGTGCCAAAATCTGGTTGGTGTCAGCCCACTTCAGGGGTTGTTATAGAAATCTGGGAAATCTCAGCTATACCTAATCAAAGCCATTTCCAGGACAGCACAGCAATATGGCCAGCACCATTAATATTAATTAAAGATTAGTAAGATAGGATTTATAAAATATCTTTCCCATCGTGCTGTGGTGTGCATGAAGGGATTAATAATTATACCAAAATTCCAAACAATAAATGATTAAATCATGCAATAAAGAGGTCTAGACAATTTAGAATTGTAGAGCATTTCAAAACATTTTAGTGCTAGAATGTGAACTGTCCATCAGGAAGGATAGCTGCCATTTTTACTACTTCCATATTTTTGGGTTTGACACACTCAGAGTCATCTCTTTGATTCAGCCAACAGTTAAAAATTTAACTTTTAGACAAAGAGGCYTCACTGGAAAAAGTTTTGGATATCCATTCATCTGATCATAAATTTCTTGGGTGGAAAACCAACTTGACTTTCATGACTACTTGAGTTAGATGAGTTTTCATATGGCTTTGCTGCCATATATAAATTCTACATGGAAATTAAAGTCTCAAGAGGGAGAGGGTTGATGAATTCTTTTTGCTGGAAAAAAAAATCTCATATTCTCCTACAGAAAAGATAGAGTTCAGGTGGTTTTTTTTTTTTCCCCACATAACTTCCATAACTTAATTTCAAGGAGGCTGTAATGATTTAAAGCTCAGCCATGTGTGAGCTAACCAATCATATTTTCTTCTTCAGGTAGAAAAAAAAAAAAAAAAAAAAAAAAAAAAAAAAAAAAAAAAAAGCTCATAGGATAAGTACAGCCAGTGTACAATAAGACCTCAAGAAAAGCAGCCATACATTCAAGAACTAAAAAAAACAAACCCGTGAAACAAACAAAAATCAAAGCCCACATTGAARGAAAACTGGAAAACCACAACAATCTTCTAAATCTCATCATCAGTCCATTGATTATTTGACCTTAAATAATTTCTTTACCCCCAAAACTCAGAAACCCTATGAAYCATCTTTTTTAGGTGGGCTGCAATGTTAGACCAATATAAAAGCCTTTAGGTACAGGGATTGTTAGGTTTATTTGTGCCTTAAATAACTTTCCCAAATAGTATAACAACAGAAACTCATTTGATATTAATCTTTGCAAACAAAAAAAGAAGAAGACACTCTTTATTTTGACCAAAATAATCCTGCCAGTGGCTTAACTAAACTTGTTTTAACTTCTTTGATGTTAAAAGATTCCAGACACACACAAATGTAATCGATGCATAAATTTAATCCWACAAAGCAAATCATTATCTGAGCTGTTTCAAATAACTCGTGACACACWTCAATTGTCACGTATGCTAAAATTGATTGAAATCCTGACTGTACTTGCCTACAGAGAAATCCTAACTCTTTCATTGGAGAAAAACAAATGCTTGGTGCTTTTTTTTCCAGGCATAAGTTTCATTTTAACAGTGAATTTCTAATCAATGTAATATGATATAATCTCATTTCTTCCTCTGAAACAGAAAAACATGCAATATCTAGCAACCTCTTCTAAGGGCAAGTACTATTCATAATGAAAATTAATTTCATATTTCTATTTCCTGTCTCCTACAAATAACAAATACTTGTAACACAAGGACAGATGTTTTAATATACTCTGTTATCAGATTGGAAAGACAAGCACAATGCACAGAACAAAACACACCAGGATAAAGGACACCATGAACAATGCTACTTTCCTCTCAGCATGACAAAAACTTGTAAATTATGCTGGTGCTGAGAAAATTGGGAATACTCCTTAAACAACATTCAGAAGATATTTGAGAATGTTATGAAACCTAATCTTCACATTCTSTTAGTAGAACAAGAAATCACTTACTTGCAAACAGTTGCTTTGAAATAAAACTCATTGAAGGGTATTGTAAGAAGGAAATTAAGGTGAAGTTTTCAAAATTGTCTGCCTTAAAAATACATGTTGTGAGTTAGTTCTGCTTTTTAAGTAYGAAGTTAAAGCTCTGGGAACTCCTCAATACTAACGTTTGCCATTACAAAAAAAAAGCAATTTAAAAAAATAACGTTTGAAAATAAYATGATGGATAGAAGGGAACAAATATATTTTATTACACAAATTAGACTAGATTTCTTAATGTTATAACTGATAAAAATTGTAAAGGTTTAGAAACTGTTCTGGAAGGCAAGTACAGCAAAGCCTCACAAGATGGACATAAAGTTACACTCATTACATTTATGTAAGACTAGAACTTCATACACTATCTTAAAATTCAATTCTGTAATGAAATATCACCTTACTACTGCAATTTGATGATATTTTTTCCTCCCATCAGATTCCATCAGTAGGTAGATGATGCATGGGTTTCCAAGGAACCACTGAAATTAGTTGAGGTAAAACTGCAGCCAATACAAAACAAACCTGAGATTAATATAGAAGTTGGGTCAGATTGTGACCTTGAAAATAATATTTTTAATATTTTTCTTAAGGAAAAAAACTCATCTAATTTCTGCTGTCTAGAAACTTCAGCAGATTATTCCCATTTCTCTTCCTAGAAAAAAGAGGACCTCACAGAAACAATTTTTCCCACCCTGAAACAAAGGTGTAAAGGGTCAGAGAACTGTCTGAGAAAGAATCTGTCTCTTGAGGTTTTATCTAAATAAAGTCCATCACCTGTCAGTTATACCACACTCATCATTTCAAGGCAACTAAAGCTTGTAAAGTCTAAATTCACTGACTCACAGYGAGTGCATTATCTAATCAATAAGTTTAAAATATAAAGAACTTATTTGAAGATCAAATAACCAGATTAATCCCTCATCAGAAATGTTGACCTGTCAGCCCTTTTCTGTGTAATCTTCACTTAGTAGGGATGGACTTCAAAGCTCTCCCTAAAGACTGAAGGCAACTTATTTGACAGCAATGATAATATTGAACATTTCAACAGAAAAACTGACAACAAAGGCTTATTCTCCCATTTTTCTTTCTCTTTCCATTCAAAACTGAAATGTAATTTAGGGCACTTTTCAGTTGACACTGGCAGTGCTCATGTTGCAGTGGCAAGGTTTAAAAGTAATCTTTATGCCTTAAAAARTGCAGAGGAAATAGTAGAACTAGCTCCAGAGGAGCTCTTACATTTGCAAATAAAATATGCTTCATGGTTTTCCATTCATATGCTAAAAATAGGCATAGATAAATCAAATACTTTCATCACAAAAGAATAAAAATCTGGACAAAACCTAATTTTTCAGTATTTGAAATAAAAGACAAAACTACCATGTTGCTTGGGGTAGATGAGATGCAAATAAAAAAGGGAGCCAAGAGAACAATATTGAGAGAAACAAACTGACACGTAAATTGAGGTCTATGTCCCTTTTTTTTCAAAGTATTCATAGGAAATTAAATACAAATAATAATATTTCCTGTCTCCTACAAACATAAAAATAAATATAACTGTATAGAAAACAGTTTTTAACACATAAAATCTGTATTTTACTCACTTCTGAATTACARTTGCCTAGCAATAAAGGTTCAAGAAAATGGTTAATGCTTTAATTTAAAAACCTTTCACTATGAAATTAACAAATACAATTTAATTGCAATTTCTTGCATGATTAATAGGCTAGATTTTMATTCTTAATGCCACCGTGCAGTCTGTTAAATATGGACTTTTTGCTAAATTAATTTCCTGAGAGATCCAGCTGCTATGGCATGCAGATTGTGTTATCTAACACCTCATATTATTATTTCTAATTTGCATATCTATTTGATTAATGTTTTACTTTGCTTAGTCTTATGCACTGGGAAGACACAGGCTCATCACCTTCATTCCTCAAACAGAACTGGGGGAGCACGAGGATTCAGAATACAGAACCTATAAAAGAAAGGTTGCTTGAAGATCTTCACAGACGTTTATTTTCATTCTTCTAAATATTTTGGATGAGTGAATATTTGTCTTTTTTAGGCTCATTTTAAAGTATATATATTTTTAAATTCATATTTAAAATGCACATATATGTATATGGCCTTCCTTATTTTACCATAGTGTATTTGAATTAAAATTATTGTTGAACAAAAACTTTTTCAGTTCCATGAAGAATTTGGAAATTCACATTCTTATTGAAAAGATTACAAATATTTATCTTTTTTTTTTCTGAAATATCCTTCAATATCTCATCATTAAATGATTACYTTAGCGATTTAAGACTCTGAAAAACATTTTCTATCAAAATGTCAAATAATATGAACAGAGACTAGTAACAAACAGTGCTAATCCATCTTTACACACTTCAATATACTRGATACAATCTAAACAATACTCTTTTAATTTCAACTTTCATTTACTCAAGCCTTTTTCCCATAAAATTATACAGCTTCCAACTTTTATTACTGCCAGACACATGCAAGCAGCTGCTCTGGATCATCTAGATYGTGAAAATTTCTGATTTTCCTACAAACACCTAAAACTAAGCTCAATGTTAAACCACAGAAGCTTCAATCTCATTCCACTGGCAATTTTTTTTAATGTATACTTGTACACCTTTCCTGAAAAACAGCTGAAAATTACACTTCATAGGCAAAGAAATAAATGTCAGGTGCACTGAACTTCTAGATGGATAACTGTGACAAGTGTGTCTTATGAGTGGATTTCTACTCCCTCTGATTTCAAATTTTAAGATACTTAATATTGGTTGTTTTATTGTGCATTTGCTAAATAATAAAATAAGTAATGAATAATAAATAATAAATATTAAATTATAAAAGCCTCATGAAACAGGATGCCCTCGGGGCACAAATTGGTAGTGTGGCATCATGATAGCCCCCCCAATATTACTTCAGTATTTGATGCCAGTGTTCTCAAAATATGTAAGTAATATGGGACTGATGTGTATTTTGTGAGCTAAATAAGATTTCCACTTTTTATACAAAAGCAAAAGAAAGATATAGACAGTCACACAGAGATCRCATACAYMTTTTTCCTTGTTATTATTTTTCMTACMAAAAAAAWAAWGTAGTTTTTAAAATTTGGTAGGTATTAAGACAGGGAATCTAATTCTAAAAGTAACTTCAAGATTTCTTGAGCCTCAGATATGCACTGCCCTGTAATTATGCACAGAGAGAGTTTCAGTTCACTCTCTTCGACACTGAAATTTTTTGCTTGGTTTTTCCCTGTGACTTGATCAAACAGGGCTGATTTTTTCATTCTGTGATTTGTTTTGTTTTGTTTTTTTTTTTATTTTAATAAAAAAAGCTATTTCAGACAACAATTCTTCATGGTAATTAACACTGTCAAGACCATGCCAAGAAAAGCTTACAAAGACCAGTAAGGAAATTCTTGACAACACAAGATCTTCTGCACTTTTGACATGGGATGTGTATGTTGTTGATAAGAGAGTAGACAGTCTGAGAAGTGAGGCTCTAAAACTCCTCAAGATCCTCCCATTGTGGGTCTGATTCCAGACTCCAGCTTCTACATKAATAAGAACATTTATTTTCTTAAAATGTGGCTGTGTTTTTTCCCTGACCACAAGCCATGACCGCCTTCTCCTCGAAGCAAGAATTCCTCACTTCCACTCTGGGTGGTGTGGAGCAACAACCCACATGGCTTCAGGCTCCTGAAGCCAAAAAGATTGGCTCTGTCCTGCCTGGGAAGCAGGATGCTTGCTAGGAAAAAAAAAAAACCAAAAAAAAAGTTTCCTCAGGACTTGTGTTTTTCAGCAATTTCTCACAAGTACGAAGTAAGGCATTTATACTCAAGACTGAATTTCTACACTTTTAAAAAATAATTTTCTATCCTAAGAAGTGAAGAAGTCTCTAGATCCTGAGAGTCCTGAGGCAGCACAAGTGCATGTGAACAAATATTGAAAAGACCTATCAGAGAAATCTGTCCTTGGAGTTCGAGTCTGACCCTAAACAGGCTGTTTAGGGAAGGACCAGCTTAAGAGTAGTTTGTAAAAAARCTGTCAGACCTTTGAGGTGAAAATGACCTTCCTGCCTTTATCTGCCCCTTTATCAGTGTTTGCTTTTTCTCACTGGAACCTCGCAGAGCCTGATTTACTCTGCTGCTTAACAGATGGGCTCTGCTGGCAACTTTCATGGTCTGCGTGCCACTCCTGTGTCTTGGGCCAAAAAAAAGGCAATTCTCTTCTCACCTTCTGTATTGCTTTCAATTTGTCCTTCAAGTTTCTCTACTGCTGCTATTGCACAAATAAAGTATAACCCAAAAGTTGTATTAAAAGTGTTTTGATGATCTAAAATAACAATTATCAAAGGAAAAAAAAACAAACAAAAAAAAAAAAAAAACCAAAAAAAAAAAAACCCGCTTCTTTTCATCCTTTGTATTAGATGACTGAAAGTTAAAGTAGGAGGAAAAAATCTTCATCCTTACCCCCATTAGGGCCAAAGTGGATTCCTAGCGTAGACAGTGCAGTTTTAAGGTACAGCAACAATGGAGCTTGGAGAATTAATTAAGATTTAATTCAGATTTTGCCCTGCCCATGCAAACTGGCTGCCAGCTCCAACTGGCTGTTTCCTACAGCTGCTCTTTGTTAAGGTAATAAAGMACATGTTGTAATTAAATAAYGTATCCAGWTTGCTACCAAATGGAAAAAAAAAWTACTTTAATTCTTCTTCAGTCTAGTCTAAAACAAGACTCCAGTCTTAGATTTGTAAACAAATTAAAGAAAATCACATCCATCCTTAGAAGCATTCAAATTATRTCCTGATAGGCTTATCACATCAATTTAAACACAAGCTGTTAGCATGGCTATGTTTCAGAAGGATTKATACAATTGGTGAAGATACATATTTAGTCTTAGATATACATATATATTACAACATTCTCCTGAATTTTGCTTTTGGTTCCCTTCTCTCATCTCCCCAGACAAAATTACAGGGAGATCAAGAGCAGATCAAATCCACCTGCTTTACCTGTCTTAAGGTCAAACATCTGCTTGAATGGGATGCCAGATATGTTGAAAAATTGTGGCTCRTTTCTCATGACTGGGTTGGGTTTTTGGGGTTTTTTTTTGGGTTTTTTATTTCCCCTTTTTCAGATGCCTGAGATACATTTCATTTACAGATGCTAAAATGAATTTTAAAGGATGCATCTTACAGACGTTAAGCAAGCTGCTTCATTTTGACTCAATTCTCTTGGGACACAGAAAGTGCAAAAATCCTTTGGAASTACAAGGCTGCTTCTCCAAATGAAAGGGCACAGAATTGTACAAAACCTCTCATTTTCAAAACATAGAGGATAATAATAAATAGMGTGTCCTGTGGTCACAGAAGGTTATTGTAAAGAAGCAAAAAGTTTGTTTGTTTTTCTTTTTTTTTTCTTGAATTCAGCCTTCAGTTATGAATAACCTGGTATGGCACACACAAGAAGATAACAGATGGATGAGTTACAGCAAGATCTTAATAATAGCAGACATCATCTGTGCCACAGCCTTTAGGGAAAAAAAAAAAAAAAAAAAAGGTTTGTTGTCATTGTCTCTGGATTTTCTGCTACAATTAAATGTTTCTTTAGCATAAGTGAAAAGGGAACTACTGGATATTTGGGCAGTTTGGTTTGGTTTTCACCCAAAAATAAAATGGTGAAGCTTCCTGTACATTTAACTCAACTGCAACACACGTTTTTGCATTGTTCTGGACGTCACACACAAAAACTTTAAAAGGAAACAAGGTGAACTGTATAAAAGAGAAAAATAAAGCCATCCACTGAGACACTGAGCAGAGCATCCTTTAAATTTGGTTCCTTCTTTGGCCATTCCTGCTYGRMTCTCTGTGAGGARCAAATGTACCGTCACTCGGAATAAYCAAACACTCCATCTCTTCCTCAGCCCCAGTCAGAGCAGCTCAGCTTCACAGGCAAGGAAAGAATTATTAAACACTCCAGACAACTATAAAAATGTCCTTTGTTTTCATGGTCAAAATGGCACGATATTTTCAGCTGCACAAAAATTAGCGAGGAGATCAGACTYCAGTCCATTTCCACTTCCCTGAAATATGTAAACTTCTTGAAAGAAATCAGGTTTTTAAAGACTGCAAGCAGCCTTACTGCTAAAATGCAGAAAAATATATTAAGATTAGTAAGAATTATTAGACTGATTCTAGTACTAATTTTTGTCTGCATTGAAATAGATTTTACCTTAAAGGAAGTAACTAGAAAAATAGGTCAAATGAGATGAGAAAAAAAGTAAGATTAAGGAATGACTTTTCAGAATGTGTATATAGTGAGGCAATTAAAATTTAGAACAAATGATATATGACATATATAAAGAATGATATATGACATCATGACACATGAAAGTGGGAAAACATGCTCAAATCTTTGCCCAGAAAAGAATTTGAAAAACTACTTTTTAAGTAGTGAAGTGCAACTTAGGCTATTGRATTCTGACATTATGCTTTTTTTTACCTATTCCTGTTTGACTGGACAGTTCCAAGGGTGTTTTTCTGCTGCTGATGAACGAGCTAGGAAAAATACCATAGTATTAGATACAAATGTTACAACCTATATTTTTGCTTTCGATTTGTGCTTCACACGCCATTCATGTGAAAAAGCAGAATAAGGTGAGATGACAGAGTAGCTTGGAGGACTGTTAGAGGACAGGAAAAGAGAAGGAATTTATATCTTACACCTATTTGTGGTTTGTGCTGATGCCAATCACTGCAGCATCTCAGTGTGAACTCCTGATCCTTTTACTATAAATGGCCTTTCAGGAAAGTGATGTAAAAATTCGAATTGAAAGGGGAATTTTCCTTCACAGTGAGCATAAATATAAACATCTGCAAAATAAGCARATGGAACATTTCTGGACTTCAGCCAGAAATAATCCTTATTCTTCAATATTGCTATTCCTCTTCATGATTCAGCTTCTCAGTTTTATTTCTGCTTTTCTGAAGAGACTATTGATTCAATTGATTCTATTGGCTATTTTGTGTCAACCTGTATTTAGATGATATGAGATGGGTATGTCAGAGTTAATTTCATTTACACACACTTCCTTCGTGGCTTAGCAGTAGCAAGGGAACAGAACAGACATCATTACAAAAAAAAAAAAAAAGAAAAAAAATAATATTTCTGATTTTGGGTTTCATTTTATTCCCTTGAAGAATGAGATTTTTTCTTTGTGATATATTATTTCTACCTTTGTGAGCTTTCCTCTTCTGTCTGTTAAAGACATTTAAGATTTTTATAATATTTCTGATGTGATGATTTCACTGATACCATTGATGTCTCTGAAAAATATAAAAATTGATGAATAAAGCAGTGAAATTATTACTTTTTTTTTTTTTTTTTTTTTTTTTTTTTTTTTTTGTGTTTAGCATGTGCATTTACCAAATGAACGTTTCAGTGTTGCATAATTCAATATGGGAATCACATAGAACTCCACCAAACAAGAATATTATTTTTTTATTTTTAATATAGCAATGCTTCTTTATACAAGCAGTTATTTTCCTCCTCATTCCTCATCCTCCTCAAACATGAATTAGGCCATGAAATCAACACAGGAAGTAAGAATGTAAGGCAGCACTGAGATTGCAGATTGGTCATAGGATTCCATATGACTTAAGAAAAGTAAAATTTCCTCTTTTATCATTTTTCTTAGAAGGAAAGTCCTCTATAAAAACTAGTAAAAACACTGATATGGAGTTTTCTGGGTTGCTAAAAAGATTAATCAAAAGTTTTCAGAAGCACCACTATCTCCTGCTGTTATTAGAGAAATGCAAATTTGAGTTGTAGGAGGGTAGACAGCTGTACAAAGAATTGGTGATCTTCTGGTGAGTGCTCCCTGAAAAATATTGACTAATCAGATATATTTTAAAAACTGCCATGATTTTATTCAAAGACAGAAATATTTAGAAATACAAAGAAAAAGAATCAGTAATCCAAATTAGACTGATGCACTGTCAGTAGCAAGATGAAAAGCAGCAGATGCTGTAAGAAACGGTGACAAACTGCCTCTGATCCAGGTTAACTYATATAGAAATACTTCAAGATCTACTAAAATACTTTTTATTTTAGTTCCCTGCCCTTTATGAAGCCAAGCCACTTTTACCAGTAGGATGAAAGAGTGTGGACAGCATGAAGACAGTTAGATCTCTCATACAAGTCTCCAAATGGAGAAAGTGTAGCTCTTTATTGTTAAAAAATATTATTTTCACTTTCAAAGGGAAGCTCTTATGCTCTGATGTTTTTGAAATTGCTGAGGAAGAGCTGTTTAAATTATTTTAACTTTGACTAGAATAATATGGACACAACAAATAATTCCAAGCTTTTTAAAAAATAATTTTACTCAGTATGTTRGTATAATACAGGTACATCTAACTTGTTTTCAATTAATGCCTTTCAATTTCAGGTAGAAAATGTATTTTTAATATATTTCATGTTCAGTTTATGTGAATATTGTRTTTGATAAGCATCTAATTCACTCTTTTGGAGTATTCATTTGAAGTTAAACCACCAGACTTTATCCCAAGTGGGGTTTGAGCGTTTAACTAAGCAAAAGGAAAGGGATAAAGTAAAATGCTTTGAATGAACCAATTAGCCTGGTGTGTAAAATTAAACTCAGACACACATGGGAAAATAATCCATATATTTTCATCACATAAAATACATGGTTTGTATAGTAAATTTTCTAAAGCAAGAAAGTTTAAAATTACGAGGAGTTTTTATAGATAAACAGCGGTCAAAATGTTTCCCTAATCTCTGTGGCTTTAAACCAACTCTTTGCCTTGACCATCATTCAGTCACAGAAGAAAAAAAGATGATAAGAGAATAAACAGCACCATCCCATCATGGAAAGGAAATTGAGAACACAAGTAGGAGCAGTTGACTTGGATCTTGGCAAACTGTAGATAAAGGAGATCATTATAGATGTAGTCAATATGACATGAATGATGAACAATAAAATCTGACTGAGCACAGGGACAATGAAAAGGGACTCAGAGCTGAAAAAACCCATCAGACACAGTCCTGGAGTTTTAAAATGTGCACTAACTCTGTTAGGGAAGAACTGGTCACAAGCAGGTTGAAATATCGTTCTCAGAATTCATTTTTATTACAAAAACAAATTACGTTGCTAAAAACACTTGAACAAAGTCTATGGAAAATAAAAAAAATATCACTTTCTATTTGCTCTGAGTGGCTTCACCATGTTATATAGCATACTGGACACAATTCTAATATAAATTCATTTCAAGATAACCATGGGCACTTTTTAGCCATCTCGTGTGTCACATTGGTCTGGTTATGGGAGACTCATACCTGTTTTACCTCAAATCACCTGCTAATTTGGGCCCAAATAGAATATAAATTGTGTAATTATTCCCTTCCCTTACACACTGAATAGCATCCACAACGTAATGGAGAACAATGGCAATCGCTTCCAAGGYTGAAATGTTGTTTTCCCTTCTTGAAAATAGCAATTTAAGTTTAAGCAGCAAAAAGGTCAATAAGGTCAATGGCCAGTAACAGAACTTTTGTCACAAAAAATACCTTTTCATTAAGAAACTCTAAAAATCTAACAAGGTAAYTCCTAAATCTCAGCTGCTGCTGATGTAACAGTGATTAATTGTCTTAATTACCTTTATTCTGTTTTAAGTTTCTGTCGTGGGGCCTCAGAGTATTGGAGGGGTGTTTTTTCGTTTGGAGCTCTTAAACCTAAATAAATTAATAAATAAATAAAACCAGCAACCTCTCCTCTAGAAAAGCTGTAATTAAATTTTCATGAATTTTCCTTTGGATGCTCAAACCTGGAGCACCCTTGTAGATTCCTGCCAATCCAGGTTGGTGTGACTAATTAAAATCCCTCAGCATCCATTTTAAGGCACAGAATCCCATATAAAATGTCTTTTGAGGTATTGCCATCATACAGTACTGCCTCTGATTTCAACCACTTGAGACAATTCATTTAAACAGAAGAAATAAGATTACATTTTATTCTATACGCATTTGTAGTCTGAAACTGATGGAGTTTCTTAGAAAGTGTATTTTCTTAGAATACACTATGATGTATGTTAATACTAAGATGTTAATACTAAGTTAATACTAAGTTAATACTAAGTTAATACTAAGTTAAGTGATGTTAATACTAAGAATTCCATTCCTGCTGATCAGACAAGTTTTATAATTTGTCTGACCATGACATGGGTGTAGAAAACTACAGAAACCAAACAGAGTTAAGAATGTAAACTCTGCCTTCCCAGAGTTAAAACATACAAAAACATTAAATAATTCAGAAATACTCTGTAACAAACAATAAGAGAGCCTTCTCACCTGTTCAGCCAAAGATAAGGAGAAAACCATTATTATTCTGCCAGTTTGGGGTTTCTATACTTGATTGTGGACCTGTTAGGAACTCAAATACAATTCCATCACATCAAATGCAAATCTGGAAAGCATGGTGTGGACAAGCTAATTCTCATTACCAGATGAATCTCAAGCCTCATCAAAGGTGCTGAGGTGAAAGAGCTGCTTAACTGAACTGAGGTTTTGATGAAGTAACTTACTGCTTGAAGGAGTTTTACCAGATCAAATTATTTAAATTCATCAGGTAAAKATCACTTTCTCACAAAATCACACCCTTGTGCAAAGCTAACTTTCAAAATCATGCTTCTTTCTTGACACAGTTATTGCTCAGAAGCAAAAAACATTTAAACTAGGTGCACATTTTCATGCTAGACATTCAGTTGCATCTGCATATTTGGTATTTAGATTGCTCTAAATAATGTTTAACACAGTAATGACTAAGTTAGCAATATGTCTATGAGAAGACAAAATAAAATCTGGAACCCCGTATTTGGTAGCATAAAGAATCAGAATCTGGAACTTCAGTATTTATTTGCAAAGAAACATTAAATAAGAGGAGGTCTGTTATTAACTAGATCACAATTACGTATATTACTGGAAATTTATATGGACAGGGTTACTTATGGTCTGAAATAATTGCACATGGATTTGATTGCTACAATCCTGAAATTTGTTGATAAATTCCTTGCTAACAAAGAATCATGACTTTTTCACTGTGTTGCTGTTTACCTAGCAATGCACTGTATAATTTTCTCATTTTTCACAGAAATCGACCTTTTAAAATGTGTTCCATGCTTTTGTCTTCTCCTAGAAGAACACTGCTAATTATTCCTACACCTCTGCAGTCACAATTCTGTGAAATATTTGTGGTGCAAAGGTGATGCAAAAAGCATCAGAGATGTGTGGAGGGGTGGCAAATCTTCATTTAGGATGAGGTTTTACAGGTCTGTGAAAGGACAKGGGAATAAGAGTGGTAAATTTGTGTTCCTGTGAGGCTGCTTGAAATTCTGGGGCAGGTTTCAGAGCACCATGTAAAATGTCAGATTTCAGACTGTGTAAACTACCACAGGTCCAATGAAATCAGATGGAGGTTACAGCATCGTGATTTTAATCTTGGCATTTCGTAGCCTGGCATGCTGCTGTAGTCTCACACAGCTCTTCATATATAATTGAACACTTTTAGGTGCCCTTTTCCCCCTGTATTTTGACTGACAAAAAAACAACTTTGCTGCTTCATGCTCTTTTGTACAGTGGAATTTTCCCCCTTTCTGCTGCAGAGATAAAACCACATATTTTTTAATGCATAAACACTGCGCTGTCATCTCCATTTCCATTATATAACTCTTTTTTTTCTTCTTTTTTTTTCAGACTGCTAGCAAATATATCCACCTTCATGTCCACTCTGGCTCAGTATCTTGCCTGCAGATGAACTGTGGCAAGCAATATTAGTAATTTCCTGTGATATCAGATTGTACTCTGGACCTTAATGACAGTTCCTTATCAGCAGTTACAATTAAAACTGCAACCCTAATTAATTCCCCTACATTTGCCCACATTTCACAACACTCAGCCAGATGTCACAACATCCTTAGAAAAACTTTATTGATCATTTCCATTTTTGGTACATAATCTTCTCATGTCTCTGTTTTCACAGCAGAACATGATCAAGGTGGTCACTTCTTTGTCTGTCTGTCACTGTTCCTGTTACTATTGCAAGCAACAACAACAAACTGCAAACCAAAATAAAACTTTCAGAAACTGTTATACCTCAGCTACAATGGAAATTTTGCTGCCAAGGAAGTTTTCCTCTTCTTTTAGGGACTAAGGTGATTATTAGCACAACAATATTTAATAGGTTTCAGATAATAATTTTTTTTTTTTTTTTGGCCACTCTCTTCATTGTCATATCCCATCCCTCATATCTGATGTAGGGCAACCATGAATGCTATTTTCCCTAATCTAGTGCATTTCTTCAAATTTTCCCCTGTGCAGTGCTTCTACATACAATTGAAACTGTTTTCTCTTCCACATTGCTCAACATAAACTGCTATCAACCTCTCAGATAAGAGCTGGTGTTCCTGATACCTCTGTTCCAGTAAGAGCTAGTAATTAAAAAAAAAAAAAAATTATTTCAGTGCTGAAGAATTGCATTACTCTGTGTCTGGCCACACAGATTTCTGGCCCATTAGTAAAAATAATTCCAAACATACCCTGTATGGCATAAATTACACAGCCCCTTCAGATAAAACTGTGGACAGCATAAAAATKTGATGGTSAGAACACGAMGCATTCAAAATTTCWTTCYCATTTTATTCACAATACCTAGAATMCTTCACTGAAACATTATTCAGGCTGGGCCTGAAGCAGAATTTAGGCACTTAAGTACTACACAGGACTCCTGAAACAGAATGCTTATTTGCCATCCAACACCATAAGCCCCCTGGGTTTTCACAGTGAAATTATTATGGTTGTGTTCCCAACACCAAGTTCTTGAGTGACCTGAGCAACGGGCAGCAATTACGGCATTCCTCTGCCTGCTTTAGTGTGCAAACTCTGCAAAAGGGACTGAAAAGAGCTACAGAAAAATGCTCTGTGCTTCAGTGGATGCAGCTCACATCTCTCACTTTAAGGCTCTCCTGGGAAGCTCAAGTCTTTCCCACTGCTGTTTTGGGAAGGTGAAAAAAACCCAGAGGGTCACTGGATACAAATGCAGGTCAAAGATGCTGAACCACAGGAGCATTTCAGCTCTGGTTTTCTATTTCCATGTGCAATGTGTTTCTGCCTGTTAGGGTCAATTGAATGGAATAAAAATAAGCAGAGATTTGTAACAATGGGTAATTTTAAGCCTATATTCCAAGCCCATGTGTTCCATATATTAACAGTTAATACAAACAAAGATATAATTTTAACAAAATTTGTCTATTTGAAGAAATGTTTCAGTGCTAACCTTGTATTTATTRAACTGAAAGCTGTTGTTCATTCTTTATATTTTATTCATGAGATGCCCTTTTGCTTTCTCAGTTTAAATAAAGAACTGTGATTAACTGTAAAACTGATTACTTAGAGTAATTAATCATTTTCCTTATGAAATTTCCTGGGTAAATTAAGGATCTTATAATTGAAGGGCTTTCTCCTGTGTAAATGGAATGCACTGAGAGCCTTGACTGGGAAATAGATGTATTGCCCAGACACCTAGAGGTGTTTCTTTTTTATTCTTTTACTAAAATTAATATCTGTCTGGCAGAAGTGCAAGAGAACATTCTTTTTAATGAATATAAATTTATTGATATCTTCTGAATAATACTAATTTTCTACAAAAGAAAATGTTCAGCTATATTTTTTTATTATTATTCTAAAAACAACATTACCTTCTTACTGAGAGCTTACATTCAGCAAACATGAAGAGTAAAGTCCTATTTTCTGACAGGTATCTCAGCAAACCAAAGYTGCAATTGCAGTGTCTTGCTCAGAATTACACCAATCTGGTCACTTAACCAAAAGAATTCCCATTTTTTTCTAGGCTAATGCCAATACACATCAAAAAACCATGTGGAAGGAGAAAAGAAGGCCATTGGAAAACTCAAGATTTAGAAATAGAATGAACATGTGCATATATGTGTGTTTAAGCATGCTGAAAGAAATGTAAATATTGTGATGGATAAAATGAATAGGAGAACAAAAGTTGTCTGTTCTTTGAGGTCATTAGAAAAGAGAATTCCTTCCAGCATTATTAATGATAAATAGGAGTGAGAAAGTTAGATATGAAAAATATGGAAATGGATAAGAATATTTTGAAAGCAATAAGAAGAAATTGGAGGAAATTGGATAAGGAGGGCTTATGATGCTGAGTATGAGTGAGGATTAGACAGGTGTTACACAGTCACATTCATGTCACAAAGACCTCAACAAGGACAGGAATTCTCTGTGTATGGTGAAGATTTTTAGGCTGTGGAGCACCAAACCCAGGGCAGAAAATTAAGCTAGGATTAAACAAATTAAGATGAAAACTTCCTGATAGATAGCACCCATCCTGATAGATGTTGCTCCTGATCTCAGAAGAGCTAATTAAGTTAGGCAAAGTTTAAGGCTGATGAACTCATGCAGATCCTAAGATTTGAGAAACATTGAGAAATGTTCCCTATACCAACAAAAGTGGCAAAAATAGCTGTAACTGCTCCAGCTTGCTTCCTTCAGAGAAAGGAGAAAGCAAGTATACAAAACACAGCAATTCATTTGCATTTTCTGTTCTGCCCATCAGCAGATTTATTTCTTTTGGTGAAATATTGAAAGGTTTATTAGGGCTGTATTTTTTATTAATTAGAATGTGAATTACACCAGATTTGGGCATGTTTGTCTCAGTTCCCAAACTCTAAAACAGGTATACCTTACCTGGSTTTTACAGGAATTTTTGAGTTTTARATATTGGCAAAGTWCTCAGCTGRAGACTCCAAAGTATGTGTGTGTTTATAGAMACATTACTTGAAAATACATAAATGTAAAGAAGAAAAAAACAAACTATTACTGAAATAGTATGAAGGAAAAACATTTACTAATCTATGCCTTTATCTTGATCATTCTTAYGATGAAAGACCAAAAAGTGCTCACTCTTAAAGGCAAAGCTGTTGAAAGTTTATACACGAGTGAAAAGACAGGTCGAGATACTGAATTATAGGCTCAGCATTTTAACAGCAATTGTTCTGTTCCATTTGCATTATATGGATTTCCACAATTTAGATGGAAAATTAGGTACAGGAGGTTACTCTTTAAGTTTACATTATGCTGAAATACTTTTTGATTCTTCGAGATTCAAGTTTTTGTTCGTACTATAAACATTAAAACAACTTTATTAAGTGCACAGCATTATACAAGGCTGCATGCCAAAACTTGTAAAATGTCAATGACGTGTTTTTCTTGGAATCTTATAATTAATTCATCATCAGAATAGCTTTGGGGCCTTATTCTGATCCATTTTCTAAACAGTGTTACCAGGAAATTATGTTCCATGCTTCTGTTTATTTAAAGAATATCACTGCTGGATTTACAACAGGCAAACTAGTCAAAGTAAGCCTTTGGGGGATGCAGTAAATTAAAAATGAAAACACACTCAAAGGAATATGGAATTTGCAGCAAGAAAAATATCATCAAAAAGTGTATATTTGGAGGTTTACATAAATCAGGTACTGCTTCTGTAAATACTTAGAGCATAATAAATAAATGATTGCTGAACTCAAAGACTGATAGTTTATGCCACCATGTCCTACCTGACGGCTCCATCCCATTATAAGAGAGGGCTCCTAAATGTTAAGGGAGAGGATTTGGTTTGTTACTGCAATAAAGTAATGCAAAAAAGTCAGAAAGAACTGAAAAATGACCTGGCCCAAACACACAGAAGGTGACAATTTCCAAATATCTCAAGGCCTTTTTATTCAGAGATACATAACATTTRAGCATAGATTTACTCCTAAGTGCCTGGTGGCAAATTTCAGTGATGTTGTTTTCATTCATATTTGGGAAAAATCACTTTTCAGAGTGAACTCAACATTAAGAGGAAAATGTTATAAATGAATAAAAAGAACTCAGTGGGATTACAGCAAATATGAGTCCTCATATTTCATTAATATTATAGAATTTATTTTAGCAATTTTTCTTAACACAATTATAAATTCTGGATATTATCTTTGACTTCTGATAGTAAAATTTCTATTTGAAAAGAGGCAGGAGTATAAGCAAATGAACATAAGAAACTAGGGGGGGGCAAATGCAGTTTTCTCTGGAATGCTTTCTTGTAGAAAATCTGATTCTATTCATGAGCTTACTAGCTGCCCTGCTCCCAGCATTTAAATTAAGACTCGGAGCTTCCTTACACTTCCACAGTACTCTTGAAAAACTTGAGCTGCAGTTCTAGTCAGGACTTCAATGAAGATGACACAGTAGAGTGGTCAGCTGGAGGACAGTCAGTGCTTCAAAGGCACTGTGGATTAAAGGAACATAACTGCTCCGAGGAGACAGAGACAACAGAGCAGCAGCAGCTCACCAGTTACACACAATTTTAATGTTTGGATGTCTCTCCCAGGCATTGTACCCGTGTCCTTGAAGTGTGCTTCCTACAATTTTCCCCTCCTCTCTTCCACACGTCTTGCAGCTTCAAGTGCACAGTGGGCTTCCTGYTCTCTGCTGGTTCCACTGAACTTAAGAAGCAGCAAAAGAAAACCCTGTTGAGACTGAGGCAAATTGAAAAGATGTCAGTAGTCGCTTGAATCTTCTCACACTTCTTCGGCTGAAAAAAAAGAGAAAAAAAAAAAAAGGAATGATCTGTGAAGCTCATTCAGGTGACAGCCAGCAAGCAGTAGACTCTAAATTTGACACCTTTTACATGCATTAAAAACTCTGAAGGAAAAATTAAAAGAAGCATGGGACTGGAAGAATACTTTACAAGAGCAGAAATGAGCAGAATATTGCATAAGAGCACTTGCCAGAGAAGGAAGGTGAGGTTTGCAGAGTTAACATAATGCYTCCAAACTTTTCACCATAAAGTTCCTGTCCCTACACACTACTTTATTTTTCCAGTTGGCCAAAAAAAAACCCCCAGCATGATTAAGCTAAATCACTTTTGTTATATTTCAGAGAGATTTTTCATTCTTCTCAATATTATTTTGCTCAGATAATTCTTAGCTTACGAGCTTACAAGTGGCAGTAAAAGTGAAAATTTAAGAAAGCTGTTGATCAATTGACCAAGCTCTGCTGCTCCTAAATTCATTAAAAATTCCATTTAGCAGGATGATTCAGGGCATTTCTAACAAATTAACATATTAAATTAGTACTTAAAAAAAAACAAAAAACACCAAAAACCCAAACCTTTTTTATTAGGTAAATCGCAGCCAGCTCTTAGTGGGGAAATTTAAAATAGATTTCCTCTACGGTTTCTTCCAATCAAAGACATTTTATGACTATGAAAAAACTATTCTTGGTAAGATCCATGGGCAAAATTGTGCCTTGTTTCTCACAGTTCTGCTTGGAGTCCCTTAGGCTTCTGGTTGTTCCTTTCCCTGAGAAAGCATTTGGTCCACACATGGAGAGCACTGACAAATGCAGAGCATTTTTCTGGTTGAGGAAACATTTTTTGACAGTTGCTGACTTCAGGGCAGTGGTGATGTCTGATTTATGACATCTATCGTCTTGTTTTATTTGGACACTTCTCATTGTTGAGGGTTTTTTTTTTCCCCGTTTTCTTCTTCTTTTACTCTACCTTCATATTTGACCTTCCCGTCATTTTGTGCAATCTTGGACAATCTGGCAGCCCATCAAAAATTAGCTATTTCTCAGCAAACTGGCACCAAGCAAAACACCCCCCCAAATGCTCAAGAAGTATATTTTGAGCACTGTTGTTTCCAGGGTACAAATTACTGAGACAAGAAAATATTAACACCAACCAAATTTTTCAGGATCAAGTCTTCAGTGTTAAGCTAGCTGGATGCTAAAGAACTTAGGCTTGTGGAATGCTCCAAACTCTTTAGACATGGGACTAAGTTTTCATGAAAAAGACCGAATTTACAAGTGTGTATTTTGTTTATTCAAAAGATTTCAATAACTTCTCTCTCTTTTATGCCACACATTAGATAAGTACTTGAAATAATGTCCTGGCTCAGGCCATGCTGCTGGTGAGGTGAGGAAATTGTTGAAGGAGTCACACAATATTATCAGAACTGCACTTTCATAACTGGGGACAAACAGAGTTGTTCAACTTGAATTAATTCCTGAGTGGGAGAAAATATTACTGAAGATAATCCCCATCTGGTTACCCTACAGTTATGGTGAAAGATCATTTGGAGACTGATGCCCAGGGAATTCTGTGTCGACTTTGTTTTTAATTCCATGGGAATAGAACACCATCTGTAAGCAAATTAGCAAAAGCAAGGATCAGCCATAGTGAATATTCCATACCTAAGTGGAAAATGCTAGGCAGTTTTTCTCCA
Organism: Malurus melanocephalus; assembly: GCF_030028575.1. NCBI lineage: Eukaryota > Metazoa > Chordata > Aves > Passeriformes > Maluridae > Malurus > Malurus melanocephalus. The sequence continues at coordinate 38,699 of NW_026623763.1, read as the reverse complement.
AGTAATCCATAACAGATTTGCTATTTTAATTTAGTATTCTCTGTTATGGGGATTTTGTGACCTTGCAGTTTTATTTACTAAGTGGRTAAACTAGAAGATTATAASCAGATTGAGATGATAYTTAATTTTTAAGCAAGAAACAGTAWAATCTGACCACTCTGCTGCAGTTTAGGAATCCTAAAATGTAGGTGGTTTTGGTTGCATAATTACAGATTTCAAGGAAGGAASAGTACCAAGGAAAAGAAGGAAGACCATGAGCAAATTTTTGCCAGACAACATTTTGTAAAGAATAATGTAGCTGTCCCTCTATCAGTATGTACTTATAAGTSAAATAACAGCAGAGTCAGACACTCTGTGAACTTTTCACATTCTAAATTGGTTGGAAAATGTTAAAATTATGTGTGACATCCAGCTAGTCTGTCCKTACTATTTGACAGCACAGGAACCTTCCAGCATTTTAAACTCTGGTTAGAAGCACATCCTCAGAGCTGGCCATGTAATGAAAAATCCTAACTTAGCAATTGCATTTGAACTGTTTGTGAATTGTATGAGAGTTTTAACCTTGCATGAGGAATTTTAGGTGTGCTGTTCCCACAAGAGCAGGTTGATTACAGCAAGGGCATCTTATCAATGGTGTATCAATTCTAGAACACCAAAAGCCTGTCCTACCATGTACACATTTCTTTCTGTGATAGTTGTCCTTCCTGCAGCCTTTGATGTTCTTCCTGATAGTTGACTCAGAAATACACATCCTTTTTCAACATTAAACTATGAATAGTTTGATACAGTAAAACTTTTTAAGTTCTTACTATAGATTGCAACACCTTTTACTAAAATCCTAAATAGAATTTGCCTGGAAAACTATTGCACTCTTGAAGCAATCAATTGAAGCTACAAAACAAAATACGGTTTGTGATTTAAGTAGAAAATTAATACTCTTAGTTTTCCTTTGGACTGAAGAAATTATTTTCTAGATTCATTTTATTTCCATAGTGATGTTGACAGCACAATGCCATTCTGTCCATTATCAGCTATTGGATCTAATTGGATCTAATAAAAAAAAAAAAATGAAACCAGCAATGAGATAAAAGGAGAAAATAACAAGAAAACACATCTTTGAGRTTTTTCTTCCCCAAACTTTTACTAGTCTATTTCTCTGTGATGGCTCTGAAAGYACAAGTCTCTCCCTGATTGCATAAAAACTGCCTAAGATGCTAAGGTGKGTTAACAGAGGGGGTTTTAATCTATTCCACACCATAGGGAAATATGTGAGTGAACATTTAAATTTAAGCAAGACAGAAAATTCATCWGAGTCTTGCCATTTTAAAAGAGGGTATTTTAGAAAAGAACACCCTTGTAAAGATTTGCTCTCAATTTCAGATATGACCTTGTGACCCCAACACTTTCCAGATATACAAGCAAAATAAACCCAAAAGACTGTGCTCTGAGGAGGCATCTCTGTGATGAGAAAACAGCTGTGTCCATTTCCTCTGCCTGCACTTCAAAAAAAGCAAAAGAAAGCCAAAGAGATTTCAGAAGCATGTTTTAACACTGAGCTGAACTCTGAAAATAATGTTTTTTCTCAAGTTAAAAGGACACCATTACTGTAAATCCCCATTTAGGAAGATYGTTCAATTCTAACAAAGTAGAAGATGAGAAAACAGTAATATACAGAATTTAAGAAAATGCAATATAAAACTAGAATCAAAGTTCTGATTTTATATAATCCTAACTTGAATTCAATGAATTCTAAGCTAAGGATTACAAAATTACATTGGAGGGAATACTTCATCAGAAAACTTAAAGTTTAACAGCTGGGGCATTTTGTTCAGCCTGTTCCTTCAGCTCTTGTGTTTTAAAACAAAGCTCTTTTAACACACACTAAAATTACTTTTAGGCATCTGGCAGTGCACCACATAGAAAAATCATTAAAACCAAAAAAAAAAATATTGTGGGATGTTTTCACTCAACATCAAATTCTGATATGGGAATCAATAATAGTACATTTGTTGAACACAAAGTTCCCCATTCAGTTAAGTATTTATTTATAAAGACAGAACTGGGATTCACAAGTTGGGAAAATGAGCCAGAAAAATTTTAAGCCTGTTTATAAAACAGGATGAAAAGGGCGAGATATGAAAATGTCTTTTGTTGTGAAATCCTCAACCCTTAAATTTAAAGCATTTCTAGGAATTCCTTGTTTTTYAAGTTTAAAACTTGGCTTGGTGAGAGGAATTTGTTACAAGAAACGGGAATATAGATGGACAATATACTAGAAGTAGGTTCTGAATATGAGCTATTTACACTTTTGATCTCTTTCTAGCAGAAATTAGAATTTAGAATGCTCTCTTTAAACCTCCTTCATAACTGAATCTCTTTAATAAAGGATATTTTCCATGGGCTTTCGAGGCTTGTTTTGGCCCAGTGATCTACACTACTACATTGCACACTGGGTTTTTCACCAATAGGGTACTATTTCAATGGTAAAAAAGGTAAGTATTAAGATTTGGCTCCCTAAATTGATATGAGGGTGTTGATAGACAAAAATTACAATAATTACAGAAAAAATAGCTGATAAGACTAAGGGAAAATAAATGGCAATGTATAAATAAATTTAATGTATTATTAGAAACTAARATATTAATCTTTAAAGCTATTGTTGAAAATTAGTGGTGGCTTTAGGTGGCCATCTGATTTAGGTAAAAATTTGAAATACAGGGTTTTCTCTAAAATCCACTATAAACTATTCATTTGATTGGATAAATACTATAAATATTTTAAGGGACTTTTGGATTCCATCCGATATAAAGAAATAGAGGGGAAAAAAAACCCACTATTGCTGTGAATAGTTTCATGTCCTCAAATAGAATGAGGTTCTGAAAACAACAGTTTTCTCCACAAATAATGTAGGGGTTGAAAATAAAATGGATATTTTGTCTTAGCCGTATACAGGTTTTTCAGTCAATTACAACTAAAAATCAACTAACTGCTWAAAAAGAAACAATTCCTTTACTTTCTGTATATACATGCTTTTTCCTCCCCTGCCATATATCACTTTTCTGCTATATATACTGTTATTTTTTTGATAAATCTTCAGTTTTCAGATTGTGCACCTCACATAAAACTAACAAAACCATGCTTTCAGAACACATCACCACCAAATCTTCAGATTTCAGTCTATGTATAAAAATGAATTGTTTCCTGAAAACACTTAGTATTGTAGGTATCCGTTTTGAATGTTATCAATTTATATTATATACATGCTGCAATGGAAAAAAAAAAAAAAAAAAAAAAAAAAAAAAAAAAAAAAAAAAAAAAAAGACTATTTCATGTGAGTTTCTTAGATATCAGGTAAAATTTGCACAGGCCTGCCAGAAAAGCTACATAGAATTTCAAACATCAGGGTGAGCCCACTGGACTGGTCAGAAGCATTCAGTGACAAATCAGCTCTTTTAATTTTTAACCTCCAGTTGTAATTACTAATATTTTACTGGTGCTGACATTAAGTTCTAACCCACAAAGATTTTTCTTTGGCTCAAGTCAGAATCCCAAAAACGGCATCAAATAATCAYTTAAATCACAAAAGCAAACCAGATCTTATTGAAACATTCTGAAGATTATTTTAGCCCTWAATTCTGTATAATCTATTTTGAACTGTCAAAAAATGTATTTGTTTTCCTCACAGCTCAGGGTTCCATGAATCCCAGAGATGTGAACAAATTCTCTTTGCTGAGCATGCAAACTTTAGATGACTGAAGGTTACTTAACATGTTAAATAATTTTTCAATCCAGACACAAGTCCTTATTAACCAAAAGCCTGGGGGCTTCACACTCTCACAAGAAATGATGTAAAATACAAAAACAAACATTATCAGTTATGGGATAAGTACATGCACAATATCCAGAGGCTGATGTCAGCTTTCAAACTCAAGGAAATTTGTACTGGAGATTGAACAGCAACTTGTTAATTTAGGCTTTTTTTTCCCCCTGGTATTCAAATACACAAAGCAGCTGTCAAATGCAGCTTCATAAACGCAGCGCATTAAACTCTTCAGGTTTGTAATCTTAATTCCCTGATTATCTGCACTGGAATTGACTGCAGTATAAGATGTGTAGCATCCTCTTCCAGTTCTGTACATATTGCCCCTGTCCCAGTTTGGATGGGAATTTGTCTTCAGTCCTGGGAAAGGCTAAGCAGCGATGCTGTGCTGCTGTTCCAGCGAATGTTGTTGAAGCAGGGATGGGAGCCACGTACTGATGGAAAACAAACCAAACTAAACCACAGAAGCAGCAAAATTTATGACAGATTAAAGCGTTATTTTAGATATTTTGGGGAAAAAATACATTGGTAGAACTCTACCCGTGTTTTCCACCTTGASATTTTGTTATTTGCTGTTTCAAAATTAGGACTCTAAAGTTTAATTGTCTTRCAAAATCTCCCCAGCCACACTTGAAACAGCAGCTACATTGAGGACAGGTCTGTTATAGCTCAATTTATTTTAACTGCTTTCTATTTRTCCAACTATACATCAGTTTTTCTTTATGGAAGCATAACAAATCTGATTTCACCATATCAAATGAGACAAAATGTTTTTTTTAGAGTCTGTCCTCCAGGTATCTGGTTTTAGATCATGACACGAGGGATCAATATTCTTTGTTTTCCTGATGATTCAATTGAAACATAATGTATGAGTCACTGAAGATGTTCTATTCAGTRAATGCCCCAAGGTCAAGCACACAGATCAGATCTTTGGAGATTCTGGTAACTGTGTTTACGATATAAACAGTTTAATAAAGCTCATTCCAAYTGATATATTTCCTCTGTAATTATTCCTTCCAGTCACAGGACAGGCAGTTTACCCTTAGACAGTGTCACACACYGGTATTAAAGTATTTTTTCCCACTACATAAATTAATTAGTAGCAACAAAAGCTATAGCCTATCTAGAATAAATGGCATTAGGTGTAATTACAGTAAACAAAGCTTGTCCCTAAATTTTTTGAGCCTGTGTACAGTTGGATTACAGCAACTCTATTGGGCAGTAACCTATTTGCCTAGTAATTGTGACTCGTACAAGCACTATAACTATGCTGATTAATTTTCCTTACAGACTCTGTGGTAGGTTAATTAAATGATCCATTCTAAATAATGACAGCCTTTTACAAGTAGCCCTGCAGGTACTAAACTGTTACTTCAAAAAGGCATGAGCCAAAGAGAAAATAATGAAGGTGAACCATGGAAAAACCTCTTGAAAATACATATTTATACAGAGAATACATAGAACTTCATTTTCATTTTTAAAATGCCATACTATTAAGTATTTGATTGTGTTGTTTACTTGTATACTGCCTCATGCAGTAAAACAGATACTGAARCATTAASGTAAAAAAAAAWAWAWGYCAGATATTCCATGATAAAGCATCAAAAAGTTGTGGCATTGCAATATCTTGGTGGATAACTCAGTTTGCAATTGGTGAATGTATAAATGAACCAGCTTTAAACAGGTTACCCATCTCTGTGTACCTCCTTGGCAAGGTGACTGCAAACTATAATGCAAATTATAGTCTTCTGCCTAGGAACTGCCCTACAGCTTCTTTCTCTAACATTTGGCCCTTCAGAACTCAGATTTGCAAATAAAATTTGAAAAGTACTATAATTCGTCAAAATCGTAAAGAAATACCTAATCTAAAGGCAATTTAGAATAATATGAAAGAGATCGATCAATATTGCCAAACATTCTGCTGCCAGAGAAAAAAAGAATAAAATGTTAGACAGCTTAGATAATAGGAAACAGAGTAAAGAGAAAAAATTCTGACATCTCTTTGGAAACCATCATTATGAAAAATTCAAGGGAAGGGTCAGGTTTTAGTAAATTCTTCTTTAGTGCCAAATAAATATATAGAAAAATAAGCTATTTAGATAATCGTAGTAAATGAATTAGTGGTCAATAATGGAACCATGTCATGTTCAGGACATACATGAGAGATAACTAATGGTTTTCTTTCTTTGGAAAGGAATAAGGGAATAAGGATAACTGAAATTTGGGGATAAGGGTAACTGAAATTTGGGGATAAGGATAACGGAAAGTACAATGGATCATTTCACACTGATTAAAATGCCTCAATAGGTTGTTGAGAATTAGGTTGTTAGTCTTGCACCCCTTGATCTTTATGAAGGTTTTTTTTCTCAGATGACTTGTTGAGTATGAGAAGATAGGACCACACTTTCTGAAGGTTGCTGAAGCCTTGTACAGCACCCACCAGAACATTCAAGATCCTTCTTTGCACTTTTTTTCCAGCAATGTGGAGTCACTGTGACATTGCAATGAGGGAGACCAGATGTAGAGGCAAGGGCATGCACTTCATGACATCCAGCCTTCACCCTTCCAWTGCTTTATTCTTATGATTTATGTGGGTGAAGTAAATCTCACCTTTATTCTATAAAATTTGTATTCAATCTGAATAAAACCACCTGCTCAAATCTGGCTAACCATGGAGAGCATCTATCAAAGTTTGGTGCCTTCYACTTGCAGCTGAGGGGTCCTACAACCCAATGAGTGATCTCTGAATATCATGGAATTGTTCTCTAAAAGAGACACCATTCTGCGCAGAGGTTTCTTACTAAAAACTCTTTTGGCAGTCAGCATTTTTTGTATACTAGGAATTTTAAAAACATCAGCTGGATCATCCTCTGAAAAATCTCAGATATACAAAAGTCTAATTAAGATAACCCAATTCTTTTCCTTGTTTGAAAATTTTTGAATACCGGAGCTGATACTGGAGACAGCAGTACAGAAAATGAAGATGAAACTTTTAAAATATGAAAAGTTTTTTCTCCAGTAGGTGAGATATTATAATTACCTCTCTGAGCATACATACCATAATCCCATGAGAGTAAATCAGCTTTATTCAAACAAATTTTAGCTAGAACTTCTGCTATTGCAAGATATTTAATTTCAAACATGGAGATATTACAGCATATATGAAGTAGCAGTACTTTACATACCTAACTGTGTAGGAAGAAATGGATTTGTATTTTGGGTTGGTGGGTCTTTTGCCCATCAGGCTACCACAGTTGCACCTATTTTATTTTTCTGTCTGAAATCTCTATTTGACCCTTAGCTGATTTCTTGTTTTCCTTCTCTTTTAGATTACTAGTTATTCTGTGAAGTATCATAAAATRCTTGTTTCAGCCTAGCTCAACTCCCATTGCTTTTTCTCTCTTATTTTTTTTACTACACAGTTCATCTGGATTTAGAAATTTTCTACCATTATTTCAGAGATGGTATAAGAGTGATAAACTCCTACTCTTAATCCACATGGGTTGTAAGAACCATGATATCTTCTATGTCATCTCATTCCACCTGTGACAGTCTTCAAAGAAAAACACGGGTAGTGTATATCCAGACAGAGAAAGAAAATTAATTAAAGAAACAGATAATTAAAGTGGCATTTGCTGTTATGGCAATTGGCATTTTAGGGCTATGTAAAAATAAATAACAGGAAACAAAGTGCACTTATTACATTAATCAGATACTTTGGGAAATGTATAGATATTGAATTTTCTCTATCAAATCACATTAATAAGTTAAAAGAGAAAGTGTAAGAATCAGGGAACAGATACTAGAAAGCCTTCTATAACATTACATGTGACATGGACTTCCACAAATGTCATATTGTATCCTCTGGGGGAAAAAGGGTGAATGAATGAGTATTAGAATGAAGTATTTTCTTGTTTTCCCTAGCCACAAGAGCAATACAGACCTTTAAATCTCAGTGAAGACAATGTTTTGACTTTTATGATGCAATTTATTTGATCTTATGTTACACAAAATGTACATTTTGCATTCTCCACCCAAATCCAGTGCTCTGGGGGAATTTCATCTGAAACATAGGCATCTTCAAACATCTAAAACTAAATTGAGTTATTCCTGTTAGAAAGAGAATTTCTTTTATAGAGCAAGCTTGCTGAAAAACATGTCCCTTGTCATACATTAATGCCACTCAAACACAGATAAGAAAAAAATCAACAGGCTTCTCACTTTCACCAGTTTTCTATCAGTTTTCGTATTTGTAGATTAACTGCTACTAATTCAATAACTGGAGATAAGAACAAAAGAAAGCATAATAGGATTAAAAAGTAATTCCTTATTTATGATTAAGGTCTGGTATGATTCCCTGTTACATACAGCTAAGCCCAAAATTTGGAAGGTGTCCTCTGGAAGTGAAGGCATTTCAGTGGAAGAAGTCTGCTGTGACTAAATGGGATGATAGACCCTAGACTAGTCAGTACCTAGACCAGCCTAGGCACTGACTGGCAAAGGAACCAGTTACAAGCACTAAAGGGACCATTTCTGACAGCCCAAAACTAAAATGTGCCGTCCTAGATTTTATCTGAAAAATCATTTCATCTTTCCCTTTTTGTATGTAAAGAAAATAAATAATCTCCAGTTATTTCTAACTAGGGCAATATTGGTGCACCATCACTTTCAAATAGCCCTCACCATCACCAATGGCCAAACCATGACTGTGGGGAGAACTCAACCTTTCTTAACACGATCAGCCAAGGTCACTGAGAGAAACCAGCATTGCTCTAATGCCAAAGATGAGAGGAGCTTCAGTCTGAAAATCACATCCTTGTTTTACCACCATGGAAATYATAGACACACACCTCCTCACTGTGYCATTCAGTGATTTAGAAGCCCTTCAACCAGACAAAACCTGCCAAWAATATATCCATAGCTAAAAAATCTGTGACACATTTCCTAGATGCCAGGCAGGAAGGGAAAATCTGTTTACCATCTTTGCTATAAGGGTAACATCTCCTTTATGTCCCAAAGTTTACTGTCTCAAAAGTCAACAAAAATTAAAATATGTGTGGGAATGAAATAAGTGGGAATGAAATACAGGGCCTGTGTTGCTTGAGAGATCCCAATGATGAATTATCAGCCCTTAAAAACTCTGGTGCAGGCCCAATCTCCTGCCCTCAGTTCCAGCCCTCCAATCCCCAGCAGGAGAGGGCAAAGGAAATTGGCTTCACCAGTCAGAGACAGCAAAAATCATCTGCCATTTCTTACCTTGCAAAGTGGGGAGGGAACAGAAAAAGCAGCAAGAAGGCCATGTGGAAGCACAAAATGAAGAGAGCAAAATGGAATCTCATCTTGTTCAGACACATGAGGTGGATTGTTGTGATGAATGCCAGTCTTTCCTTCTCCCTCCCCACACTCCATAAGCCTCTGCTTCTGCTTGCACTGTAAAAAAAAAAAAAAAAAAAAAAAAAAAAAAAAAAAAAAAAAAAAAAAAACCAAAAAAAAACCAAAAAACAAAAAAAAACCCCCAAAACATTGGGTTAAGGATATAGAAAAAAACAATAATAAAAAGGTACATATGGGTTTGCAACTTTTCCCTTGACACATTTTAAAAATCTTAAGGTGGTCTTGTTTGCCTACCCTCAAATGTAAGCATATAAAATGAATAATTCCTGTCAAGTCAGCAGACAGCCTTCTRAAAAGCAGMGCTTTACCTTGAATTCTGTGCTTTAATTTTCAACATTCTTGTCAAAAAAGCCCAGCCTTCGTTATAATTCCATTTGTTTCTTTGTTATTGGAAAGATTTACATTTACCTTTCCCATGGTGAAGGTCACAAAATGATGGATTAAGCATTAAAAATAACCAGAAAGCACAGMTGAAAGACAGAAAACATATCAAAATAATGGATTTTTTTGTGTTGATTATAAGATGAACATTTTATATTCATGATGAGTATTTCTTAAAAAGTAAATTCAAAGTCACATCATTACACACAAAAGAGCACATTTAAATGAAATTTGTGGTACTTTGGCTAATGTACTAGGTATTTGTAATTCCAGGCAAAATCAATTTTTAAATATAAGTTTAATGTGCTTATTAATCTTAGTCTCRCACCTCATCACTGAAGTGGTTTAAAACCAGAACAGGTATAAACTGTGAACAGAAGGGAAAAATGTAAAAAATGGGTTGGGAAAAAATGGATACAAAGATGTCAAAAGTGCAAAATATCAGACAGCAGCCACATGGGGATGTCATAGGAGGTGTGTGTCATGTGTGACTCAAACTCCACACCTGAAGCCACCAGTCCAGGAGAAAGTGCTGATCTACCAAATTCCAGCCCATTTCTATTTCATAACATCACTTTCTGTCCAGTGTTGGAACTGCTTCCAGAAGCAGAGCCCTCCATGGGAGCTTTGATTTCCATACGTCATTTCAAATTCTTAGACCTCACAATTTGAATGTAACAGTGTTGCTCTGAAGCCAAAAAAATACAAGTCCCAAAACAAAACAAAACAAAAAAACCCAAACCCCCCATAAAACAACAACGAGGAAAAAAAATAAGGGGAAAAAAGCCCCAAACAAACAAAAAACAAAGAAAACCCAACCAAACAAAAAAATACACCAAACGCACCAAACATATATATTTCATGATGTTTCCAAGTTAAGTTGCAAACAAGGCCTTATTCTCTTGGTCATATTCAGCTTGAGCAAGATCATCTTATTGAACCAGTAAGGTACAACAAATTAATCATGTTTATAGTGAAGGCAATAGGAAAGGAGCTTACATTTTGTGTCATTGTCAAAAGGGCTGGGAAGGCTCTGACTTTTTCAGATCAGCAATCAGAAACTTTCCTAAATCATTAGACCTTCAGTATGTGGAGTTAGGCACGTCTGTATGTGACAGAAATTTCTACTCTTATTTGTCCTTTCCTATACACTCTAAAAATGCTCTATTTTAACTGCATTTTTCATGCTCTACTGTGTCAAACCGACTCTTCCTTGTGGTGCACACAGGAATGGAGATACATGTGTGATGCAAATGGGGACTTGAGCATGGCAGATACATCTGAACATCACAAATATCTCGTCCATGGCAGATGCCATCATCAGAAAACTGCTCCTCAATGAGAAAACAGTGCCCATGGGGATCACCTGCTGCTGAAAGGGTTTTTGGGCACAGCGTCTTCAAACAGACAAAGAATGTGTGGAAAAACAGAATGTGTGAGCAGYCGCTCCCCCTCAGATCTTTAATCACGTCACTGTGGTATCTCAGGTTAATAAAATTATTCTGCATGCCTATGGAACTAAGCACGTTTTCAGTGCTATTTAAAAATCCCCACACATACCTAGTACTTCAACCATACATCCTCCCAATAAGCAAACAGCCCTTAAAAAGTGTCCTGTTTTCCTGGTTTTTCTTCCAGTGATTTTTTTTCTTTCTTACAGATAATGTCCTTGCACAGCTGGAGCCCATTAAATTTAACAGCAACACAGMCACTTGCAAACACCTTAGAAGCCCTCCTGCAATAAACAAACAAAAAAAAATTAAAAAGATATAAAAGCACTTCCACATAATGAGAGTATAATGTGAAAAGATGAATAAATTCACTTATTTTTGTTCCTCTGGAATTAGCCAAGCATTGTTCATTCATGAACATTTGAATGTGATGTGATCCATCCATTCCTTTGTACATAAAAAGTTTTGTTTCAATTGCCTCTAGCATCTAATGCTTGAGAGTTCCAAGGCATCCTATGAATGCTTTGTTCCAATCATTTGAATTAAAACAGTGTGGGCAGTTTTTTAGCACCTAGTCATCCTAACTAAAAGTTGACTTMATTGGGCTATCAAATACCCAAATTAATCATTAGCTGGTTAGGACTGAATAACAAGTCCCAGAAGAAGAGAGACGATATTTTATCTAATGTTCACATAATCTATAAGTTTCTTTCCATATGTACTTCAAAATTCTGTTTTCAGCAATCTACTAATGGTAGGATTATAGAGAAAAGAGCACTTTTGGAATTTCTTTTTATAAAGAAGGTTTCAGTTGAGGAAAATTTTATAAACAATGAATCATTTGTAGAGTTACTATTAGCTTGTAAACTCCTGAAGGTTTACTCGGGATCCCGATTTAGAAGCAGATTTGAGGTAGAATAATTTTTTTGAAAGAGGCATGCCAAAAGGCTTCAAAATTCTGTAACTTGTTGGTTTTTCAAAGTAGAGAAAKAAATAAGAAAATTGATCGACACAGGCTTTTTAAACACAGACTATTCAAAAGTTGATTGACAGGACATAACTAAAGAAAATCTCTCTCAATCATTTCTTTTTAAAGAGGGATTGTTTTCTGCTTTAGCAACTATTTTTTCAGAGGCATGCTGAAAGAAGAAAACTCTACATAACTTTCCCTGTGTCTCCAGGAATTTCATCCCTTCATACCCTTCCACCCCTGTACCCATCTACTGTGGGTTTGGCTGAAGACAGCTTGGTTTGATCATTCCAACAGCATGCAATTACCCTGCAAATATTTGCCATTCTCCTTCCCAGTCAGTCTCACTGTCTCCAGTGAAATCTCCAATATTTTCCAGCAAGAACATCTTACTTCACTTGCATCAAAGTGTCAGCCTGAGGCTCTTGCAGTCAGGTCTCATATACCCAAAAACAAAAACACACAACTCTGCACAGGAAGTTTGGAAGGCAAATCCAACAATTCTGTTGTTCATCCCACACAGTTTCTTCTCTCTTTCACTGTCTGCTGATCATAGGTTATCCAGCAACTGATCCAAATCAGGGAGTTTCAAACTTAAAAATGGTTGAAAGAGTTGTTCTGGCTCTTTGCACATCACTTACTATGTTAACGCTGAATGGAAGATGGTCACAATTTTGAAAATGCAGCTGAGCCATAACACACAATAATTCTGCAAAATAACCTTACATTGCAAAGATGGAGCTGAGTYTGACCAGGCATATGGTGAAATTGTGGATAAACAGTTTATTTAACTTTCCATTGTTTTCTTACTGTTGGAGTCAACAAGTTTATAGCGTTTCTGATTTTATTTACCAAAAATACAGGAGATAAMAGCCCTCAGCATAGACTCTCCTGGAAAGCCCTATTTCTCAGGGTCAACTTCAGTGAAGAGGAGAAAAGGCCAAAGATCAGGAGACAGATATAGAGCTGAAAGAGGAATTCTGTTGTGAGTGACTGTAACTAAGTTAAATACCTYTGGCTCTAGCCCTGTACTCCTAATAATGTTGCACAGTTTTCATTGATACTAACATGTTCATAATATTTAAAGTATAGAGTTCTTCTGAAAAAATGTCAGAAAGCATGAAGGCTCAATTTAATGGTCTTGTGCTACTAGACACAGTAACCACCAGAGGAAAAGAGAAAAGGGGAAAAGAGACTAGAGTGTTTTGTTCATTAATCATATCAAATCTACTTTTATTATTTTCCCATTTGCATTTAACCACTCCACCCCTTCTGCACATGGAATCTCAAGTGAGATTTTCAAACTGTATTTACATTAAAGAATCAGAAATGACTCCGTAAAAGCAGTCCTGATGCAGATAGAAGCAAAAAATTATATGTTTCAAGTGCAGTTCCCAGATACATGACAGTTTTTATAGCTTGTGGCTGAATCATCATGTAAATAATATTTTAGATTCTCTCATTTTCAACAGGCCTATTATATTCCCATTTATGGCATTTCAGTTATTAAATGTGCCATTATTTTAATAATTTTGCCTTTGCATAAGCTTTCCTGTTGCTTATGCCACCTTTTCAAGTTGCTTTTGCCACCTCTGTGGCCAGTGATTTTCTTTTCATATGCTAGGAAAATCATAACTGATCTTCATTAGAAATGAAAAACTGTAAAGTTTTTAGCAGTAAGAGTAAAAAATCATTAATTCTTCTTTTAAGAAAAGAACATCAATAAAAGTGAAAAGGGGTAAAAATAAAAGAACTAAATATTTTTTTTCAAATGATGGGCAGTATTAAACAGGGAAACAGAGAGAGCATTATAAATATTAGGAGAAGAAATTTTTCAGGATTTAGCATACAGAGTTGTCCTTCAGTTATTTATCATAAATACACTCTTCTGGTTTCACTGTCCAACCAAGCAGCAGTTTGTTGTCTGGAGATACATGGTTTTCAAGGAAAAAATCATAAAACCCTCCACAATTAGTAAAAATTTAAAAAAAAGTTTAAAATAACACTAATAATGGTGTAAGTTTATAACAGAAACCCTGGTATTCACAACTATTTTGTCAGTTGATTAAACAAGTCATTGATTAGGTGTTTCTGCTGCATGTTGCTTCATTTAAAATCCTGAAAGGTAATCCATCCTTGTGCCTCGTTCAAAGCTGAAATCACTTATCACTCCAGATATTGCATGTAGAAATTCTGCTTGGATATTTTAAGGTTCATCTGAACAGCAATTAAATTCTGAGGAAAATCATACTACATTTCAAGGTCCGAAAATCTCTAAAGATTTCTAGACCTAGAAGAGAGTCTCTAATAGACTAGGCCATGAAATAAAGCTCAGTCAGTAAAATTAAAATTAGAACCACAATTTCAAGCATCAGTTGAGAAAACACTGTCAAGTGCAAGATGCTAAATTAGGAATGAACTGACAAATACAAGTAGAGAAACGATAAATGTTGTAGTAATTAAAGAAAAAAATCAYTGAAAAGGTGAATTACCATTTTCATTACCATCTTTTTGCGGTGTTGTTTAAAAATTAAAATCAAGTGGTAAACTGCAAGGGATCTGCTCCAAATTGTCTCTACCGTAAGTGTAGCTACAGGTGATACAGGACTGGGATTGGTGCTGTCACCTCCACTGTAACCCAGACAGTGATAAAGGACAGCAAGAGCAGGGAAGACACAGGAGAAGGAAGAAACTAAGCATGAAAAGGTGTCACACTAAATGTGACATTCTGAGAGGCCAGGCTGATACAACCTGATGGGGTGATACTCGATATCCCRGTCACCCGTATCACAGCCTGTGTGAGGAACTGCTGCAGCTCCCCCGTGGCCTGCATGCCCACAGCTTTCCTGTGTGTAAAAAACACCAAGAATAAAGTGGAATGATGTTTGTCACCAGYTTTCAGGACATTTTTTTAACTGGGACTGGGTAGTGTACACTGAGCACTGGGACTGGGATGTATCCCATATAAACCAGAGACACATGAGGAGACTTTCAGTTTCACCTTGCCAATATCACGCTATTTTACCTGACCTATTTCATGAGTTCTCAAGACTGCAATCAAAAAGTTTGCAAAAAAACCCTCCTTCAGTATGAGATGCACTATGGTAAAGTTCAYGACCTATATTCCCATAARAAWAACAACAGAACAACKAGGTTCATGSACTATAAAATTCTGTCAGCAAAAKCATGGAAGTGCAAGTTTTATTCMRGCAAAGTATTCTTGTGCTTCCTAATTATGATATATTTTTTTTTTTCAYTTAGATCTTGCATGGGAAGCATATTAAGTTGCCATGATAGGCTACAATTTATCATGATTGTTAAAAATGAGATATTCAGATAGTGTCTGGTCATTAATCATGGTCAGTGGTATAACAAATAAATGGAGTGTAATGCATCTTGAGAATCTATGAAGAATAATTAATTTGAATTGCCAGAAAAAAATAGTAGAGATAAGCAATTAAATAGAAAAGCAAAACATAAACAGATAAACACCATAAACCCTATGAAACAGAATTCTGAAATATTGATGGATGCGGGTGTTCTCTTTCTTTTGCCCAGAACATGTACAGATATATTATTGAAAACTCCCAATAGAAGAATACCAAATAAAGTATCAAGCATTGCATTCAGGCATTTTTACTTGAATTCTTTCTGCAAATTTCACTGATAGRTGTTTTATCTTCTCTAGACTTGAAATAAAGTTATGTGGAGTGTTTAATTCTTATAAAAGTATTTCAACATTTTCTGCTGAAAGACTGCAATAGGTTGAAGAAAAGTAAGCATAGGTGAGTCCCTTAAAATACAAGGTTCTGGGGGTACTATAAAAAAACTCCAAAAACCAAACATTTATGCAAACTTCAAGTTTTTGACCAATTTAAGTGAATCCAGCTACCCTGGGAAATTGAGTCTTGGTTTAAAGAAATAATATAATGCCTGAAAGTACAATTCCCTACAAAGGAAGCAAAGTCTGTCCCTTTAAGAAGAGAATTTTCTCCAGACTATATAGGAGACTCTTCTCTCTCTTCTGCATAGGAGACTTAGCACTGAAGAAATTTTTTGTAGCTCCTATACAAGCACAAACAATAACCTTCATTCTAAATGGTGATGAAATATCTTGTTAAAGCATGTTTGTCTTTTTTAAATTGTACCCACTGGGAAACAATGTCRGGTAGAAGTAAACAGAAGTGAGCACCAGTTAAGTTTCAGGTGTGAATAAGTCATGCTTTGCAGCAGCAGCTGTACCCCCATGAAAAAGTTGGTGAAAAAATGGCCAGCATTTACAGTGAGAAAGAAAAAAAGTTATCACCCTCCAAGAATTGGGGGCCAGATGCTCAAATCTAACACAATGTTTTTTATTTCAGAAGAGGGTGTTGTAAAAACTGTTAATAAGGTGGGTTTATGCAGTTTAGGTTGTGCTATTTACTGCTTTATAGACCAATGTTATTTGTATGAACTTGTTCCACTGTAATCAAAGTCAGCCTGATGAAGATCAATACCAAAGTAATAGCTATCAATACAGGGGGAAATTATTAAAGGAAGTAGGAGGATACTGTGGGTTCCACTTTTATATCTAGTGAGTTTCACAGAGTTTCACTTTTATATCTAGTTAAAAATATGGACCTAACAGGGAAGAAAACAAAGGGGAAAATTGTAATCAGGAATCAATATGGTTCCACACAGTCCCAGATCTCATTCTTTGAAAAATGTTTGGAGTTCATGGAGAGAAACATCCTAAGAGAATAAAGCATCACCATAATCTGCACAAGCAAAAGACAGGGGAAAAATACAGTTTTGTACAGCACAGCTGTAGCAACAGAAATCTAAATGAATCAAAATTAAATTGTGACTTGACCTTGAGTATCTGCAAACACAGCTTGGGGCAAGATTCTTGAGCTCAGCATTCCCACTGGACTCGAGAGCAAGAAAAGGCTCTTGGCACCCAAGCAATGCTCTTCTGCCCTCATTTCTCCTAAGAAAAATGCTTTGGACAGAACTGATTGGGCAGCTCAGTAGTGGGAGTATTTTGGACAAAAAGAAAGTGCCACTTCATAGCCCAGAGAGGAGAGTGTAAATGTACAAAATCCATGTTCAGAAAAGGCAGGGCTGGAAGGGGTGTGTGAAGGGATTGAGCACCCATCCTTGTGGGACAATGTGTTTGTAGGGTCACAGACCCAGGCAGGAATCTCACAGGGGTCCCTCCCACCAGGACTGTGATTGGTAACATCAGCTTTTCAACACGTCAGTGCCATTTCAGCCCAGCTCTTGCAGTCCAGTTCTATCTTTCACCTGCACACAGAAGTGCTGATAGTGAAAGAGTGGGAACATGTGTTTGAAATGACAGAATTTTGACTGCAAGCAGAAAAAAGAAATATGAACTAACTCTGTTTTAAAACAAAAAGGCAAACACAGCGTCCTTGACTGAGCCATTCATTCAAAATATCTTCAGAGAAACAGAGGAGTTTAGGAGAATTTGTGTGCTTTACATCTGCTGATTCTGGCTAATTTTTTCCCTTTTAACCTTGTGCTAACATTTTCCAAAGATATTCAAAGCAGATAATTTTACAGATGCTCCCAACAGAGCATAGTCCAACAAATAATATGGTTTACTGAAGCCACAAGCAGATACAGACATCTGTCATACACAGGACACTTTTCCTGCAACATTTTGCCAATACGATACCTGAAATATTGATTTTCAGAAATATTCACCTATTACCCTTCATATTTTAAAATTGCTGGGGTGCAAGCAGCTGTTAGATATTATTTTTAATATAAACTGTGTCCTTGAACTGACAGATTCTTTTGATAAGAACTCTTTCATTTCACTAGCTGATTTTTGCTGTTAATGCTGTGAGAACAAAATGTTGGTGAGAGCAAAATGTTGGTGAATGAACAACAAAAACAGAGAAACTGCCAGCTGAACTAAACTATTATTTGTAAGACATTCTGAGATATTGATCTSTCTGCCTTATAAGTAATTCATGCGGTTTAGTGCTAAATAAAAGATACAGTCTTAAGAAAATGTGCTGTAGGGCAAAACTTGTACAATAATTAAAAACTTCAAATTACTTCCTTTGACTTAACACCTTCACTTTATCTTTAAAACAATGTTGCAGGGCTTAATAATATAAAAACAAGAGATTTATATATAAATTTAGGGATCTTTTTTGGTGCTAGATTTATAAGTGTGGAAATTTCTGTTTATAACCTGATCAATACTCTGCCTCTCCCTTTGACTTTCATATACAGCAGATCATTTAAAATAAGTAGACATAAAAGTAATAAAGACCGATCCATTTAAATGTTCAAACACATCTGTATTTAGAAAAGGAGGACTCAGTTATTACTGTCATGAAATATGAGATTTTTCTATAAGATGACATTGTTATAAGTCTCCCTTTTTATAATAGCAGCCATTCAAATTCTTGTGTTGGATTTAAATATATTTGTAATATCATAATTATGGGCAGGAGGGGTGGAGTGGTCAGAGAGGAAGATTGATGAGAAATTACCTTAGTAAATATTACAGATTGTTTAATCTCAGGAAAAAAAATAAGTCAGAACCTAAAGATCTGATAGAAATACATCTAATTTGCGGTTCAGCTCTGCACTTGACATTAATTTGGTTTTACCAATTCCTTAATCCTTCTGGTCTTCCAGTCAAAATATCTTTTAATTAAAAAACTATAAATGTGCCCTTTTGGCCATCTCTTAATTCCTCAATCCTCTTAGACTTCCCCTTAAAAGCCTAATCCCCTTCATTCCTTCGAGAAAAGCGTGATCTGGAGAGGCTGTGGCGCAGTGCCCAGCAGAGCTGAGCTGCCTGGACAGACTCTGTGCCAGGTGGGCAGGAGCCTTCTGATCCCCCCTCAGCCAGGACCAGCTCAGGGAAGCTGAAAGTGGTCCAGAATTCAGGAGCAGCCCAAAGGGGCAGGGAGATATCCTTCTTTGGCTGATTTGCACGTGATACTGCTGCTCCCTATTCAGCACCCCTCTGAAATCAGTGGCAGACCCCTCCTAGACCCCTCATCCTGATCCCATATGAGATGTTTCCAGAAGCCTGAGCAGAGTGAGATTGCTGCTTCTCTGTGTAGCACAAACAGCTCCTCTTCACCCCCCAGACACATTATTAAACATAATTATTCAAATGAGGCAGGGGAAAAGGATAGCTTGATAAATTTCTGGTGTATCAAACAATGGATCTTTTCTCCCAAGCACTACCTTTTTAGTAACAGTTATACCCAGCTAAGTCCTTCACACAGACCAATATATAAACCTCCAGTAGCTGAGTCTTCGGATTTTAATTTTCACCACAAACTTTTAGTATCAATAGGAAATAAAAAGAGCCACACTGTTATTCAAAAGAACTGAGACCAAAATTAATATCTATGAGATATACAAGGCAAAATTGGATTTTCCTGAGAAGATTTCTTTTTTTCTGTCTTTGGAGAAAACACATTTGTACTTAGCAGGGAAGGGAAAAAGGGGTTTATACTGTGCCAAATAATTGTTCTTTCACAAAATTAAAAATCAAGATTACCAGCCAACCATATTTCTCAAACATGACATGTTCTCTAGACCATATGCTCTGAAGAGAGATTCATTTAATTGTTTGGAACAAGGCCATATAGTTGTCAAATTCCAGAACTCCACCCAAAGTCATGTAATAGGTTTCTTCAAGGTGTGTGTCATTGCATTATGCTGTTCTCCATATTTGAATTACATTCCTTCTACATCTCAGGATAGTCATTACCTAATCCTCAGGAATCAATGAGAGCCAGACCAGTGCTTCAGGGCTAAAAAAATGACAGCATAGAATAAGGTCCTTAAATCATYCACATTAAATATTGAGAATTTTAAAGAGGGCTGTTCACAACAGCCAGCTGGCAGGGACAACAAAATTCACCCAGAGTATGGAAAATTGTCTTCCAAAAGGTAATACCTAAAGGCGCTTTACAGCCTTTTTTTTTTTTTTCCCTTCTCTTTCCACAATAAAAATGAAATAATTATAAATTATCTTCAATCCTCAACCAAAGGTACACTCATTGTCCCTTTGTCTTGTTACCTTAGACAACATTATTTGGATGCAAGGGTGCAGTTTAAAGAGCATAATACTACTTTAAAAGCCTGCTAGTAATTCCTAGCACTCATGATGACTTTATCGAGGAATAKTATATACTAAGTTTTGTTCTGAGCTAGGCTGAAGTGAAATATATTTCAGTTCTAAACTTCTCTTTATACATTCAGGCACAYTGCTRTCCTTTTGAAATGTAACAATATATKTACTAAGTTAATTTACTTTAGCTTTAATTTGCTAGCACTAGCTGCTAATGAAAAAATTCTCAAAAGAAACTCATGAGTCTTTCTAAATATGTGTTTCTGCAAATCATCACAGTATTTRCTGATAGTTTTCTGAAAGAAAAGCTCAGGATTTAACAGTGTACCTTACATAATTGCTGCATGATTTTGCTGCTTTTATCAAATCTCTATTTATGTTGTAAAAAGTTTACAAATAAACACCTCAGAGGATATGTTTTCTATGGCTAAATGACCTGTGAATTACAGAGCAGTACCAGTTCTTYTCTCTGCTCATTCTATGTAAGCTTTTAAAAGCATTATAAATCATTAAAAGCTAATGGCTCCCATCTAGCTTTTTACCTTCAACACAGCTCTAAACGAGGAAATTACATTATACTTTCTACTTATGATTGTCAGTGGAAATGCATTCATCTCCCTTTGTACCTTGTGTGTACTTCTAATAATTGCAACATCCAGCTTTCACTACAATCCATATTTCTAGATATAATTCATMCATATTTGTACTTATTTTAAAAAGCTATGATTTTGAATGCTCATGATATTACCAAAACCAATTTCCTCATTGTACTCAGTATATTTCAAACTAAATCTAGATAAATTGTCAGAAGGTAAGTTCCACTTGTAGCAGCTGTGGGTCATTGCATCACAGCTCCAGGACTGGCTCTTAATATGTGAAGAAAAAGGGAATGGTGAGAACAAAGAGTAAACAGATACATGATGTTACAGAAAAACTTTGCATCAAACAACACTGAAAAATTAATATTTCCACTGTCCCACTGCTCTTGACTTCTTGCCAATACTGTACAGGAAGTCAAAGATTGATTCCAGATAAATCACAGGTTTTCTAACAGATAGCATTGTGCTGTGTGTTTTCACAATTTCAAAARGCTTCCAAGGAGAGGCTTTTCCTGGAACTGCTGGTACTCCCAAGCACACAAATGTAAGAAATCCTAGAGTATATGTATGTCTGTATATATACAGGAAACTTAGAAATAAAAGTGTCACATTGCTCWTTTWCATTTGTATTCACATTTATATATATTCAACAGTATCATCAATCCTAGCACATTATTTTTCACTATATTAACTTTCTTTTATATATTCAACAGAATCAACCCTAACACATTATTTTTCACTATATTGAGTAACTCTCTTCTATGCTACAGCAATATAGAATTCTGTTCTCTGTTCAAAATAATACATTTTTATAGGCAATTCTTGGAGAAATTCYGCATCAAGGATATAATTTGTGCTAATTCATTTACAATGACAGCATCAAGAGAGACAAGGAAGCTGGAAAAGAGATGTGCATCTTCAGCTGCCTATCAGCACAACCACAGCTCTCTGGTATCACTGCTACTTTGATCACATGTAGTGATTTGTTTAGGCTCAAAACTGAAGGCAGAGAAAAACATTTTTGGCAGATTTAGTGTCGCTCCTCAGAGAGAAGGCAGTTACTATGTATCACTGGCTAGAGGAGCCATGTTATGATATTGCTCTGACTTAGACAGAATTACACTATATTTACATCAGAATGGGATCCACATTAACACCTCTGTATTATCTGGGCCTAAGAGATGAAAATTTCCATGAACTTCACAAACTGCAGTGGTTCTGGATGTTGTACAGTCCAAACTATTTCCCTCCTCTCCCACTGTCCCAGAAATGCTCTTATTGAAACATTGTTTCTAGAACAAAATACATTATAAACATAAACACATTGTCATTTAACATTAAATGCCTTAAATATGGATTCTAAAAGAACTGAACTACTATTGTGATTTCAATGTGTAGCTTTCTCACTGTGGGTCCTTGCTAGGACGTTCTCACATGCAATTAAAATCTTCACCTTTAAGCTCTTTGGGCTGAGAAACACAACATCTAATGCATTAACAGTGTCTGGGGCTGTGAATAGTACCAAAACCTGATAAAAATATGTAATAAATGGAATGGCCCACTCTGTTCAAGAAGAATTGCAATTTCCTTTGTTTAAGGGTAGACATAACAARAATGTTCAGAGCAGCATGTCAGGGCAGACCAGGGCCCCTAAATGTCTTTTTATGTTCCAAGTCCCCAGAAAACATATGTGCTTGTAATTTGGACAACTGAAATGATTAAAGTTTTAGAGGGTATTACAGAGGAAGAACAAGGAAGGGAACTGAATTTACATATTTTAGGTCAAAAAAGATTAAGGGGATATAAAACTATATAAAATGTCTTAGAGGAAATCCTTGAAATAATTTCCAAGGAAATAMTATCACAGTAGGAAATAAATGGGTACATTATCCAAGAAAGATTACTAAACATACTATCCCAAAATTATTATGTTTTGGATAGACAGCAGGAAACAATGGCTAAATGAGATAGAAGAATGAAATACTCATCAGAGAGGTGGCCGCACCAAAACCTTAAGAGAACAATGTGAAAARATTGCTTGCAGCTCCTCMACAAAAGTAAAATTTATATTAATAYTGTGTTTTTATTCTGTTAAAGTGTTTAGGGTGAGGACCTTCTGGACCTAAGAAAGTTTTTTCTGGCTTGCTGAGTGTTTGGTATTTATGTCAGCTATGCAGAAGTCATAAGTGCCAACTGTTAGTTTTAACAATGTTTTGCTGTTACTTTTAACAATGTTTTGCCCTATCTCAAAGTCCATGTATGTGAATACCTGGCAGCCTCGTTAGCTGGTTCACCTTTCTGAGCAAAAAGTGGAAAAAACTTTACAAGCACTTTAGAAGGAGAAGCAGAATTGAAATAAAATTAGAAATGCAARATCAAAATAATTTCACATTCAAATTCTGTGGTTACTGAACACGTTAGAAGATGGAATTTTGTGGAAGATACTCTACAAGAATGGAGTAGGAAGCTGGCTGCATCACAACTGAGTACAGAGAGGGCACGAAAAATGTAGGGAACTTTAAAAGACAGAATCTCATTAAAAGCTCGGTCATATATGAAATCAGTTATTCTCACTTGTTGTTGTTGTGTACTGAGACCCTATGTAAGCTCTCTGGAGGCTGTTTTCTTTAATCTAGAACCTTCTAACCCACTTTTAAAAATTAAGGACCTGTATTATATTGATCTTTCTGTTGAGTTCCRAGTTTTGCATAATACATCACAGAAGTGGCAACACTTTTATGATATGCTGGTGTCGTACATCATAACCAGCCCCACTGCTCTGGTGATGGATTATCCACACAGTGGCACCAAGCAGAAAGATAAATGTTGGTCTGTGGACAGCCACGCACACCTCTTGTGAAACAGGGGGAAAGACACATTCATCTACGTGCATGCTGCAATCCAGAAATAAACAAAATTCCTGCCTGATACAGGCATGCTACTTTTGGCAGGATGTATATATACTTTTACAAAAGAAGATGCTAGAAAGCAATATATTTGTTTCCAAATCAAACATTCTGTAAATAAGTCTTGATTCTCTGAGTGGAAAGAACTCCAGTAAGAGGGAAAAACTGAACACCCTTCCCTCGAGGGAAGGAGAAGCTGAAGGATGCATCATTCCACAAKGTTTTCAGTGCCTCAGCCTATTTTTATGAATCAATCCCTTATGCTTAAATGTTTTCAGGATCATCATATCCATGGTATCCACTGAAGTCCCTCTCTGCCAGCTTTTTTACACACTGTAGTGGTTCTATAGATAGTTTCTGTGCAATGTGTGACACTATTCTGCCTTTGATTTTCTTTTTCTCTCAGAGCGAGAGCAGAGCTGGGTTGTTCTTTCATTCCCATCACTCCAAACAAAGGCCATAATTTGCCTGTAAATATGTTATTTTGTTTCAGCTGCCTGACACATTTGCTGAGCTCCCTCACARCCCTGCATGGAAGGGTATTTTGCACAAGACACCTTTTCCTTTCTCACTCAGGAATATACACTGATCACTCTAGTTTTCTGTGAAATAATTTTTATTCCCAGCCTCGATAACCATGAATTTGGGAAGTGCAATGTGCAGAGCAGCCATGACACACTCTGGGATAACACAGAAGACCCCTAAATCCTACTGACCACCCCACAAGTGCCTGCTGTGGAGCCCCCTGCACAAAATCACCCCYTGACAGATGCTTTGAACTACTCCTGTCATTTTATCTGTCCCTTCTTTGCTTTGCAAAACAAACACAGGAATTGGGAAGTATTCATCTTCATGACATTTGAGACTTATCTGTCAGATAAAATAACTGAAATATGATTCCCCTTTCCACCTGTGCAAATGAAGAGCTAAGCATGGGGTGCAATAGATAATATTTAATTAGCTCAAAAACCACAGTGGTTATTCCAAATTCTGTGGTCTGTGAGTGAATCATATTAATTTGGGCAGGATGAGTCAGCTCAGAACTAATGGACTTGACACTGTGACCATCCTCTGGGCAGAAYGAAACCCAAAGCTTTTCTGAGGATTAAAATCTTTGTTAGCTTTTATTAATTAATCAATCAGGACYGGACATGAAAATAACTCTAGAAAGATTTAAATTTTTCTAAATTATTCAAAACTTAGTCACTGCTGTAAGTAATGGTTATAGGACAAGAACATCAGTTCCTCTGAGATTTCAAGCCTGATTTTCTGCATTTATGCCTKAGGATAATTTTATTCTCTTGGCTTCTAGCTTGTCTCCTTACCATGAAATCACACTTAGGAAATGCAAAAGAGAATCAGCTATGTGAGGGGAAAAAAAAAAGAAATGCCTGTACACAAACATATCCTTCAGCCAACTTCTGACTGCTGGAATATTAAAATTTTGGAGTAAAATTAGTGGTAACAATTGATTTATCAGTAATGTCTGYGAGCAGTATCTAATGCTAACAAGTTGGTCTGTCAAGTCTCTTGGCAACATTAAATCAGTCAGTCAGATGATAAGAGTGATAAGATGAGCCATATGATAATAGAATTTTCCAGGTTTGCTACACTCACTGGTTTCATCTTCCATTGTAGCACAACCCCTTCCTTCCCACATGACTAAAACAAAACATCTCCTTGCTATCCCACCACCTGGAAAAGGTTAAATACCTGCTTTTTAGCCCAGTAACTAGGAATTGTGGTGGAATACTGCAGATCAATCAAACAAGCAACAATGGCAGACTGTGGTGGCTCCACATGTCTGTTGCAGATTTAACAGAGTATGTACTGGACAAATATATATTAAAAAACTGGGATTTGTATGAAAAAAACCAGCATGCACAAGCTGTAAGTTCCCATGCTTAATTACAGCAACTGTAGCATCAGCCCAGGTTAAACACAGTGGCTTTCATTTCACCATATTAATCAAAAGAAAACAATGAAACACAGTACAGTGTGCTTTCAATTCACTGTCTTTGTATTGTGGTTTCATCATTTTCTTCCCTGAAAAGGTTTCATTCAGCCTCTGCCTTTTTATATCAAGCCCAGTGAATCATCTGAAGTAAAATACAAACATGGTAATTTGTTATAAAGCTGAGAYTGCATGTACATCATCAGTTCTACTGCAAAATTATGTTGTAAAAGCAGCCCATGATGTTRGTTGCATTTGTTATTTTTTCTTTCTCTTTATGCTTTTGTATATCTGTCCCCAGAAGATCATAAAATTATTCTAATTAGGGATGTCAACTTCTGCCTGAGAAGCTGAGGGGGTAATTACATCATTTATATGCAAAATGGGTAATTTTCTCCCTGCTCTTCACCATTCCCTTCTTTCCATTTATTCTCCCATATCTCCACTCTTCAGAGTCGAGCTATTTAATTTTATTCTACTCCATCTGGAATATCTC
This sequence comes from Malurus melanocephalus, assembly GCF_030028575.1. Classification (NCBI taxonomy): domain Eukaryota; kingdom Metazoa; phylum Chordata; class Aves; order Passeriformes; family Maluridae; genus Malurus; species Malurus melanocephalus. The sequence goes on along the minus strand of NW_026623763.1, from coordinate 12,612 downwards.
TGCCACTCTTCCATACAGTGTCAGACACAAAAGTAAGAGTTACCTTTGGACAAAATCCTTGCAGCTCTTTTTCTCCATGTACTCCTGACTGCATTTAATATTCTTAGGGAGTTTAAGGTCCACCACAGAMACAGTGACTTCTGCCCTATTGTACATCAGGAATATTTTATTAAAGAAAAAAAACATGCAGAAATTTGAAATAAATTAATTTTTCAAGTTTAAGGGAAGGCTTTCAATCTGGGGGGAACTAGGACAACATACTTAGACTAGTAAAATATTCATTAACAATATCTGAGTGAAAACTGACTTTATCACAGCATCACCTTATCCAGACAGACATTTTCATACCCAAAATCTCACAGAGCATCTTAGTAAGGCACAAAAAGAGGCCTAACTCAYCAGAAAACTAATACCATATGGACAAAAAGGATGACCATTTATTCAGAGGATTTTTTTTTTTTTTTTTTAAGAAGCAAGGGATGCACCTACAGTAGAAGAGTTAGCCATTAGTCTGGATGCAATAATTTAGTTAAATTTTCATGTTTTTGGACCCTGGGGCATGGCCCAAAGGTGTGGAAGAAACAGTGTAAAGCCACAACAGTAGACAGTAAATGGTGAATTTCAGGACAGGGTATGTGTATACAAGAATTAAATAAATAAGTTAAATAAAATCTATACTATTACCTTTGGCATATGGTCTCATTTGYACCTTAAAKCAGGCAGGGGCATCTCTTTTAATTATTGGATCCTAACAATCATWACCTCAGTCAGTCATTATTTTCTTGACTTTTTATCTCAGTAAACTGTGAAAATAATTCACAACAAACATCTTTCACTTWAAGCTATTTTAAACTTTATTTAATCTGTTTTCATTTCTGCCTCATTAAATTTGGCATATGTTTTAAAATCCATTTTCAAAAAGATATTATACCCTAGGGGGCTGTTATCCATTTTTTTTCTATATTTYCCTAATGGTGATGGGCACTCATAAAAATTTCACTATGAGTTTTGAATAACTGAACAATGATATTTAGAACCAATAGATAAATAATAGACTAATTGTTTCTTAATAGCACTCAATTGCTATATTAATTTTCTATGTTTTCTTAATGTTGAATGCAGACTTTTTCATTTAAATTTAGTATTCATAACTTGGATCATTTGGGTATCTTGTTTATTTCATARTAATTCACTAAGTTTTTCTTTAGGAAGGACATATTTGTAAATATATGTAACTGTCTGATGATTTCTACTCAGGCCTCAGAATTATATAGGGGTTTTATTCAAATCAGTGAAAAACTGTGATGATAAATATATCATTCTGACTTAAACAGGGATGACTTCTGCATACATATATGCATATTTTTACCTTCATTGTATTCACTGCTTTTTTACTTTTCCACATATGAAAAATAAACCAATTTATTTTGCCACATTGGAAAACCGTTTAGCACTGGCTAAGGTATAGTGCAAGAATAACTTGAGAATAGCACCTTTTTTATTCATGTACACTCTAAGTTACGTGTCTCTGCTTTTAAGATTGGAAGAAAAATCATAGGTTAAATATCCATGAATGACAGAAAAGAGAGAGATTGTGTTCACATACTTTAGCATCTCAAGATTCAGGGAGGCAATTTGGGAGGCCTGTACAACCTAGATGARGTTGCCATAAAAATGCAAAGACTATTACAACACATTCCAGTTGGACTGTGTGTGTTTACTTTGTCTTCTTCTTTTCCCACTGCGCCTTGCTTTCTTCTTCTACATCCAGAAAACTGAAGATATTATAGAGCAGACTGACTACAGCTGGCTATGGTGTGCTACAGGAGGAATTCTAGTTATTTACTCAAAACAACTTTATATTTATACAATACCAGCCAGCACACATCCAGAATATAGAAAGAATATCTACACTGTAGGCTACCAAGGTGGTTATCCAGTAGTACTTATGTTCCCATTGTGCTGAATTCCTCCCAGTGTTGGGAGGCCTTTTTCTCCTTTTCGCTTGGATTCAACCCAAGCAGGTTGTAGCTTCGTAGCAAAGCTCATGTTCCTCAGAGGCAGATGAATTGATAAAGCAGGGATTTTAGTTGTATATCTAATAACATCATATATAATGGTAGTTTGTTACAGTTGTTGTGCTCAATTCTTTACATCTTCCAGTTAGAAGAGCATCTCATCAAGCTCAGATTTTAGAATCTTGCAGTAACATTTTTTTTGCCTATATATGTATCTCAGCATACAGTGACTGTGACACTTTTGGTAAATAAGGAAAACAAGATGTTGCATTCTATTTGCAGCCATTTTTTGGGTTTAGTGATGGTTTTCTAGAGTTACAAGAACTTTTCCTAATGCGATATAAAACAAGGGCATTATGTCTGGTTTTTTCAGCCTACACAAGTGCTCTGATCTTCTGAAAGAAATGGATCACTCTGGACCTTGTCTTGCACTCTCTGGAACAGTGCTTTTGCTATCTATTTTAAATGGTGTGACCCATGACCCTAGTTATAGAGTATCACTCTTTCTTTTGAGAACTTGTTTTTATTCCAGTCACTTTGAGCTCTTCATTTCTTGTTTTTCAGTGAAGGGGCACAGCTTATTGAATTGGTGTAATACATGACCTCCTGCACTTTGGGAAGTCAGTGAATTCTTCACTGTTGAATCTTTTWAAAGAGGCATTTCCAGGGCTCATTTTAAATCTAAATTTGATTCTGTTAGCCGTCATCTCTGTGTGACAGTTTCATTTACTCCACATGCTAAACCATCAGATTACATGGCATCCTTTGCTGCCTCTGAATTCACAGCATTCATTTACCAGCTTTACATTACAACAAATGCAAAAATAGATTCAGCTTATTCCTGAACTTTGCCATTTGCATTTCAGCCTCTGTACAAATACCAACAGTTTGGGGTGATAGTGCACTTTTTTTTAAAGAGGTCTTACAATCTCTGGAAGTAATTATTATTTAATCATTCAGGAACAATGTGGTTAAATGTTCTTAAACATTTAAAATAATCATCTGTTTTGTGCCATGCATAATGTGACTTGCATGAAAACAACATATGCATATTTTGGGGAGCAGTTTTTCATGGTTTACACATCATTCTTCCTGTGCTGCGTTGAAAGCAACATTGAGTGATGCTGTCATGAGAATAGCACATTTGATGTCTGCTATTCTTCAACACCTTATTAAAGTACGAATTATGATTCTTATCACTAGATATGACGGTATTTTATAAGGGAATCAAATACCAAAATTGATCAGCTATTTCTTATTGATCTATTTCCTGCCGATGGAGGGGGGTGGGGTGGATACCTGTGGGGTGTTTGGGGAGGGGGCAGGTTGGGTTTGTTTGGGTATTTTTTTTGTTTGGGTGTGTTTTTTTTGTGTGGGAGTGAACACTCTCCTTTCTTTCAGGCTAATGTAACTCCTTTTTTATTATTATTTTTTCCCTTTATTTTTCTCTGAAGCCATACAAAGAAGTATTGTTTCTGTAACACAGAATTGGCTTAAGTGAGCTGGTTCTCTGGTTGTTGAATATCACTGTGATGTTTTGCAAATTGAAATGGGTGATATTTGGTTGAATATGTGCTTCTTTTCAGGAGATCAACCCATCTATTAGGTTAGATGAGAATCTGTTCAAAAGAGTAGTTCAAAAGATCATGTAAATATTTTCACATTTCAAAAATAGGAGAGGCAGATTATGTCTGTTGTTATGAATTAAGCCATTAATTGGCCAAGGACAGAAGTCAAACCTCTTTAATCCCAACTGAGTGTCCTTCTGACTATTCCACTTTCTCATTTTGTAGCATCAGGGAGAAGAGTTGCACTGTAGATTTCCCTTTGGAACACAAATTAGCTAAACAAGCCATCATAAATTTTAGAAAAACATATCCTTCATTTTTCTCAGACCTTGACTAGTGGGATATACAAGTCACTGGAAAGCAGGGATAGAGAAATTTAATATTAACAACCATTGGCTGCTGATACCTGAGACATTCAGATGCCTTTTAGCAATGCAGATGCTGGAAACTATTTTGAAATTACTATTTCTATAATAAAACTATTTTAAATTTATTGCTTATTCTTTTGCCAACATGGTGCATGGTTCCAAAGGAAACATAATTTAATGATGTACCAGTAGAATTTTTGCTTTTACAAAATAGTAAAGTATATAATAATAAAAAATACTGAGGATTACCAGGATGTACATGCTGTCTTTGTTAGGTACTCTGTTTTTTCTCACCTACCATGTTAGCACTGTATGAAGGTTTAGACATTAGGTAATGCTATGGGCTGTAGCACTGTACAGTAAATATGTGCTGAATATTGTATTTTTGCATTGTGTTCCTCTTGAAATACCAAAATCGTGCTTATAGAGGAGATAATGTGAAATCAGTCTACAGTGCTTCTAAAACACAACTGCATGTTAGAAGTTGTACTTTCCTACAGTGTAAAACTCTTGAGAGGCTTTTACTTTTCATTCTTCACCCCTTTATTTTCACAGAATCTAAAATGTAAATTCTACTATTACTAGCATGATTATTATGACATTTAAGAGCTTAGAATTGTGAACATTCCCCCTGTGCTAACAGCCATTTCTTGGAGAACAGAAGTGCTAAATGAAAATATAATCTGAAGATTTTACTCTGTCAGTGAAAAGCCCCATGCTACATGATTTTCATACTCTATACATTTAATGTGGTTTAGGAATGGTATTCCTCAATTTAGTGTTCCCACTGAAACCCTCCAAACCATGAGCCCCTCGATCACTCCCATGTCCTCTCCTCTGGCAGGGTGGAGAGAAGAACTGGAGACACAAAAGTAAAGGTCACAGATTTGAGATGAGAACAATTTTCTGGTAACAGCAACGAAATACGGAAATAAACAGTAAGCAGTATTTATAACAAACAAAAACAAACAAGAGAGGTGAGAGATTCACTTGCAAATGCTTTCCACCACACTACAGCATGCCAACAACACCCAACCACCTCCATGCCTGAAGGAACTGTTGCCCAGTTCCTGTTAAATGACATAAGGTGGTTTAGAATAACCTTGGGTCATAGCCATGTCCCCTCCTGGCTACTGCAAAAATCAATGAATTCATAGTCAGAAGCAGGACAATGTGATAAAAACTTAATTTAATATCATAAAAATACAGCAATTTACAGTTATTATTCTTGTTTTGCTTTAGGCTACAAACATGAATGGCGGTGTAAGTGGAAAACATGTGAGCTGCTACATTCCATATGAGGAAGTCATTAAATTCATGGATAGGAAAAACACATAATTCTAGTTTCCTGTTGTTTTTCCATTTGCCTGACTACAGTGTTTTATTTCCCAATCTCCATTAGGAATGCATGAGGATAATTTGCAAATTAAGCCTGCTTTGTGTGTATTTTAGCTGAACCTCAAGCACTCATCATGTTAGTCATGTTAGTTATGGCACACAGCTATTGGCTGATCCTGATAATAGGCCTGTAAGTGTCTTTTGATGCCTGTAAGCATTCTGTTGAAAAGTTTAGATGTTCAAAGTTACCAAGTGCCTCAGCAGTAAAGTAGGAATTCAGTTCAGCTTGCCAGCTGTCTCCTCGAGACCACACCTCTAACAAGACTGATAGACTTGTATGCAATATCGAAATCTAGGGAACAGGGAAGTGCTTTAAAAAATGAAGCACAGCATCCTCTTGCAACCTACGGTAAATGTGAAATGGAAATAAAAATGGAAATAGGATGGATTTTGTATGGTTTACCTTAAAGAAAGCTAAATTTGGTCTCTGTGGAAATTAATTTGAATAGAAGTATTTATATATAAGCACTGAACTTTTCTTCAGCATCATGTTCATGTCCAGCTGCTTTGTCTCAGGTCTCCTAGGACTTTGGGTTGTGWAGATTTTCCTTTTTATCCAGATAGATTCCCATGAGTGTCTTTGAAGCCCTCAATAGAAAGGTCTGTGGGAAGCAAAAATAAATTTCCAGAATATTTCCAAATATCTCTTAGCCAGACCACAATATTCTGGTCAGACAAAAAAACAAAAAACAAAACAAACAAACAAACAAAAAAAAAAAAAAAAAAAAAAAAAACCCAAAAAAAAACAAAAAAAAGAAAAAAGAACAAAAAAAACCTGTTTAATTTCCTGCTCTTTCAGTAGATTCTAGTGCTGTTTGCTATGAAGATGATGGAGCACCATTATTTTGCTAGCCACTTTGTTCTTTGTAATTCTACTGAGCAATGAAGGGAAGTGAAAGGAGTCCCAAGTGCTTTTCTTTTTCCTTTTTAAATAACAAAAATGTTTGTGTTAATTTGCATGGATTTCACATCACAGTAGTAACACTTGCTTTTGACTATTTTGTATCCTCTTGAGAGGACTGATGATGCTAGTGAAAACTGCTTAATTTTTTTTTTAATTCAAAAATCAAGGGACAGGAGGGTGAATCTATTTGAACAAGAAGATTACTGCAAGATTACAAAAAGATATGTTCAAACTCAGAAGTGATTTGAATATGGTATRAAAATTGGCATATTTCTATCTCTAGGAGTGAGAATACTGCTTTTGACACAGTTCTCTGATTTTCTTTTGTTGACAGTAAAGTTTTTTTGTTGTTTTGGCCTCTTGARAATACCTTGTCAGTATTTCTCCTATGTGTCTAACTGAGAGTAATTCAAAAATTCAAAGGCTTTTAAGAGCCTTGTCAATTCAGTTTTTGGAGTTTTGGGGGCTTAACAATGTGTCATTAGAAGAAGAAGTGCAAACTCTGCAAAAGGTCTGAGAAAGCGGGAAGATGGTGACTCCAGATGGTGACTTCCTGATGGGAACTCACATGAAGTTCATTTGCACCCTAATTWATAACTGGATCCTAACACTGAGAAACAATAGAAAAGATGAAATGAAAGACTGCAGCTCTAAATCTCTTTTAAGAAAGRAAATAATCCCACTATTCTTTTTACTCAAAAAGCAAAGTCATGCAGAGAAGAAAGTACAATAATGATCTGAAATCATCAGGAATATGCCTATCTCAGTCAAAGAAGGCATGGAAAATTCTTTCAAAAGGTGAAATAGATGAATAAATAAAAATCTAAGCCATTAAGTCAGCCCCAAAGACTCAAAAGGGTCCTGTGCCAAGAAAACCCACCAATTAAAGGTTCTCCATTAATTGTCTATTAAATCATTGTTCGTTGCCTGCAGACCTGCTTGTCCTTTTAATCAATTAACTCCTCCAAAACTGGGGCAGATGTCCCAAAAACRTGTCAGCTTTCTTGCAAGTCAGTAAAAGGCTACAATCTTCATTAGCCCCTGATCACAAAAAGGGATTACCTGGATGTTAATTGGCACTGTRACCTTGTCTCAGACATGCAGTAAAAACCAGACTCAAGATGCTCTGCCCTGGAGCATCCCTGGGCCAGTGGCTCATCTGTTGGGGCAACTACCATGGCCACCAGTGTGGACACTGAGGTGCAACAGCCTGGCCAGGCAGTCTGGCTTCCAAACGATCACTGAACACTTTTATTCACCCAAACTGTGAGTATCTYGAGGTTAAATGAAGGAGATTCCTCTCTCAGTTTTATCTTCTAGTTATTTATTAATGTTATTACTATTAATAACAATTCCATTAAACTGCTCTCTGCTGAAATTGCAGCGAGATGTTGTTATTTTGTGGGATTCAAATTTATTTAAATGCYGTGCTCCAGTGTTCCGGCTGGCTGCTCGTATGGAGCCATAACTGAGATTTGCACACTTTGCAGCCTGTGGACTAAGGGTGTTTTGCTCATTTGCTGCTCACTTTTCAAAAAATATGGTAACCCTACTGGTAATTTTGTCCAGGATTTTCTGATACTAGTCTTGCAGAGCTGATCTGGGCATGCCTGTACTACCAGCTTCATGTCATTTGTCTCTAAYGTGTTTCCTACACTTCACAATCAGAGAAAATATGTCTGATATTTTCACCACCCCTGCCCTGGGTGGTAAAAAACTATTCTACTATTCAGCCCATATTCAAATCATACAGTCTCCAAGGTTAATTTCAATGTGGAGCTGTAAAGAGAGTATTACACTGTGTTCAAGTAAAGAAAACATTTATGGAGAAATCACCATATGGAGCCTATTTAGACAGATGATCTAATTATCATCATGCCCAACGAGCTGATACAGGARAGGTTTTAGAGCAGGATGCTTCTTTCTGGTGTTTGCCCTCCTGTCCACAGTAGAGGTGAAGTTGTTCTCTGAAACTCTGTGAGTGATAAGTTCTCACTGTACACGACAAAGTTTGTCATTTGTAATATGTAAGATGTGTCCTTATAAAGAAACTTTAATTCCCAAGGAAAATTGGATTAATTAACAAGAAATATAAGATTTGTATTGTAGACTGAAGAGGCTATTTTGTTGAAGAAGCTGTTTTAAGAGAGAAGGAAGGGGAATGATTCTAATATTACAAGTGACAGCCMGATGTACATCAATATGCCTGATTTGGAACTAATCACTTTAAACCTGTACCTAAATCATGTTTGCAATTCTTTTCAGGCATTCTCACYCCTTTTTGTATTCTTACAAAATTTGCTTATGACTTAGCCTTCTGACATGGACAACATAAAACACATTACAAGTATACATTTATTTTTAGTATGAGGCTAAATTATACAGCTTTCTAGGAAACAAGATTCACAATCTTTGTTACTYACAGAATCACTGAATYTTCTGAGTTGGAAGGGACCCACAAAGATCATCAAGCCCAGCTCCTAAAGTGAATGGCATTTTTAGTACTATTCTATAACCATTTCAAAAACAATGCACTAAATCATAAGAAAACCTGCTACTGCAGCAAATCACATAACTTTAATGTACAGAATATTAATGTGTAAACATCCACAGTGCCCTTAACCTTACAATACCCAGTTCATTGCACCCCACACCATCTGTGCACAAGCACCTTAGCCATCATTACAGTATAGTAACTCAGAGAAAACCAAGATACAATTTGATTAATAATAAGCTGTTCACTCCTTKCTATGAAGGAGACAGAGACCACTTAACCATGTATGCATTCAGATCATCTGCACAGATAGAGCTCAGAGCTTTCTGGAGGGCTGTTCTCAACTGTAATTGGGGAGTTCCTTTAGAGATCCTACCAAACTCAGTGATTGCTGGAATACCAAAGCACTTTATCTGGAATGTATCAACCAGGAGTGCAATAAGATCAGGTGAAGAGGAGTCCATCACTATCTCAAGTTACTTCCATTTGCCAATGCCAATCCAATGTCTCTGGTGGATTCTGAGTACAAGTTCTCAGCTAAGCAGGTTTATTTGTCTTTTGAYTCCAAATTCTCTGCTTTTATTGTGATTCACAACCTTCAGCTAAGAGTCATGTACCCAAATATGCTGCTTTACAGAATATACTGGGCTAAAGGACATGGAAGTTTTTAAGAGCTACAAAATAGCTTTCAACAGCAASCAATACAAATTCTGTTGATCACTGTAAACTCTCATTTTAACAGCCCATTTTACTCTAAGACCTATGTCAGGTTATTTATTAATTRTTAGCCATAACAAACTGAGTTTCAGTCCAAAGCAGAACATCCTTGATTTCAGTAGTACTTCTGAATTTGAGTGGTCTGTGGGTGGAAAGATCTATCAGGAGAGGAGGGTTTCAGGTTAGATGAAGATTCTGCAGAGGTAATTAAATGAATCATCAAGAGCCCTCTCACCTCTCACTGGGAATTTTCAAGATAAAGATGCAACATGAATATCTATTTTTTTTGTTTATTGCAATTCTTTTCAGTTTTATCAGCAATCTTGGAAAGCAGCCTGGGTCAATTTAATGAAAAGTACACATTTTAGTAGATGTACCCACCAAAAGYGAATGAAAGAAAGCAAGCAAAATTAATGATGCAAAGGGCACAGCTGTCTGCTTTATACATATAAAACTATCTTAAAGGTATTAACACATATGGCAACAAGTAGTTTAATTTCCATCACAAAAAGAGCAAAATTAACTAGTGTAACACAATAAAGTTTTAGTACTGAAAAAGGGATTTTCCAGCAATTTTAGGCTCTACAACCTTTGCCCTGCGTGGTCTTATTTAGGTATGGCAAATCAAAAAAAACCCTTCTTTCTTTATGCTTAAGAATTCTGAAAAGCTCTTTTCATGAAATAAAATTATGGAAGAAAAAATAATCTCCAATTTTGTAACAATCCTACTTCAAATCACTGCCTTTTTTCTTTTTTGAAACATGTAAATATTAATGCTTCAGTAAAAGCAGCTGTTATTGATAGATGAAATTATTTACAAAAAACATCCTTAAACACAGTTAGTATATTACAGGCTATATCTCTAATTTACATTTATTACTACATTTTTTTAAGGAAAACATTTAATTGGTTGGGCAAGTAATTTGTTTTTATAGCAACATAGAGAAGTGCTTTGAGATATTTGGATTTTATATAATAACTAAAAAGGGAATAAAATATTGGCAAGACATGCACAAAATTGCTTTCATCTTTTATTTCCATATTTGCCAGCTTGCTGTGCCCTTTGCAGAGATCATAGTACCCAAATGCTATTTCTCATGTTGGGATGATTCACAGTAGGGAAGCACTTCCCTATATTATTTTCATCAAAAGGAGCTTACATCTGAATATTACCATTAGGCTGCTAATTTACATGTTGGTGAAAGGGTCAGAGGTATTTCATTTTTTTGATGACTTGATATTAGCTTGAAAGAGAATTTTTCATAGCTCTTGTAATTTGCCACTGTAGTTTTGCCATCCAGTGCCGTTGAATTATATATGTTTTATAAAACAAAACTCTGAATGAATTAATTTTTCAAGGCATTGAGACTTTTGGATTTCAGAACAGCCTTTGCTACCATTATCAAAATGGAGGATCTCATATCTCATATCTCATATCTCATATCTCATATCTCATATCTCATATCTCATATCTCATATTGCATATTAACACCTTGGTATACTTGGCATGCAATGTTTATTTCAAATAGAAATGAAAGTAACACTTTACATATTAACATTCAGAAGCATACAGTCTCTGTACCATAAAGGTATCTTTCAAGCCTTGTTCCTGCCTCCAAAATAAACTGAAATTCTTAATGGGGTTCATAGCAGCAGTGGTTCTCCAAAAGACTGTAAAATATTGCTGCTGAGTGCTGCAAGTGACATAAGAATCATCATTCTGTTGAATTTGGACACTCTCTCATGAAGAAATCTATTCAATGAGGGGCTCTTATAAAGTAAGGGTCAAATCCTTTCACTTTTTCACAAATGACTGATGATGGCAGCTGGTCACCCATGGCCCAGCTGAAGCAAAGAGAGGAGCTGAGTAAATATTTGCTGTGTGCTAAGGGAATTGTATCACATAGAAATATGTGCTGACACTGAGGATAATGAGAATAAAGTATCATTTTATCTATCTCATTGACATCAGGTCAGATCTTCCACCCTTGTAAATCATCCTAGCTCCAYTGGCCATAACGAAGGTGTGGGCGATGACACCACTGCAGATGATACGGCCCACAAATTCTTTAATCCTGAAGAATTTTTGTAGTCCAAATTAGTAAAACCCTAATTGGGAATTGTCAGACCTTTCATTTGTTTCACTCAGGTAATTAATTTTAGAAGAGGGGTAGACAACATTCTTATCATCTGCCCTTTTCGGTATACTCTCACAGGTAAAGAGCTTAATGATACAGTTAAATATAACTTCTACTGCATATAATACTCATTTATATTGCTAAGTGATGACAGATTGTCTGTTTAGAGTTCCCTAAGGTTTTACAAGTTTTGGGTGGGTTCTGCCATGAGTTGTCTTGTTCCTCTTCTAAAACCATGGAGTGAGGATGAGGATGAAAAAAGAAACAATGATSTTTAACCATAAACACAGGATTAATTCCCAGACAGATATGTTGCTTACTTACACAGTTATAGGAAGACAAATCCAGTCACACAAGAGAAAAGGCTTCTGAGGTACACAAATGGTATTTCTGTTATCAGAAACAAATATGACCCATAGGCTTAAAGCTCAGGTAGCAAGAGCTTGGTACATTGCTCAAATGATTTTGCAGAGATTGTTGCTGCTCACATCCTGCTAGCTCCTGACCCACAAGGACTACATCTGGAGTGAATTTTCTTTTGGACCACCATGCTTTCTTCTACAATATCAGTGTAATGTGAAGATGAACGCCCCACAGAGAACAGAAAGAGAGAAAGAAATGCTGAAGTATTTTACTTTTTTTTTTTTCTCCTTGTGAACAATTCACAATTTAAAAAAAAAAGGTCTGGCAAAGCGTCCAGGATAGAATTCATGTTAACTTTAAAACAGCTTTATCTCGTTTTTAATTTATTTAAGTGGAAGATGCGGGGGACATGGCTGAGAGTACATATGTATGCCTGTCAAATGTAACCATCATTCTTTTATTTCTGAGTCTCTGATYATTTAAATGATCCCTTATCTCAACCCCAGTGTCTTATTTCTCACAACCTCTGGTTTCCTCCCCTTCCCTTTTTGCCTTCAATTWTTTCATCTTTCTTTCTGTAGCCTTGACCAATTCCCTACATTATTCTTCTTCCTTCACCACCCCTACATCCCAATATACAGATT
>NW_026623762.1:446647-470482 GCF_030028575.1 Malurus melanocephalus | reverse complement strand
GACTGTGAGGAAATCTCAGCCTGGTTTGAGCACTGAGCCTGAACAATGGGGGGTAAAATTCACTTCCAATTTCAATGGTGTTAATTAGCACACATGCAAATCAATGTAACAGCCACAGAAAAAAAGTTATTTTGAAGGAGGTGATCTTTTCTTTTGTCTTCCATCAATATTGCATGTAACAGCAAAACAGTTTTCTCAGCAAGGAAAAGCATCAGATATTGCTTTGATTTGAAGGCTCTGTTATTCCCAGCAGGATGGGGAAGATGTGGCAAAGACAGAATGTGGTGAGCACTTCAATGGTTACATAACAATTCCCTTTTTCAAATGTAAATACACCATGACGTTCTCTGCAATGAATAAAACAGCTCATGCCAAACTCATAAACATTAAAGGAAGGCACTGAGTGACAGAACAAGAATATTCAAATAGCCACGACTTACCTGAGAAAACTTCCACTAAATACAGAGGGTCCTTGACTCTTCGAAGTCCACACACCAGAAGAAACAGATGCAAATTGTCTGTGTCTGTGGGAATGTCTGAGAAATTAAATAAATAAAATTAATTAGAGAAATAAAATTAATTCATTAATGCAGATAAAAAAGGTGAACACTCCAAACTGTTCCATGAATGAGCAACTACAGTGGGAAAAGCATTGAAGGGTGGATTGTGAAAAATTATCACAGAACAAAAACCCAAATAATTGCTGAAGCATCAGCAAAGAAATTGTTTTCCTAAGAAAGGCAGGAATAGGTACAAGTGTTATCTAAAGAGATTTTGGAAGTGTAGATTTGTTTAACTCCATCCCTCCAGGTACTAGCAGGAAAAAAAACCAAAAAAAACCAGCAGTCACAGCTGCACAATAAAAATAAATGTATTCCTGCAAATCTTTAATCTCACTGAGAGCTGCAGGCCTCGAGTGAGTAATACCAAGCATTAGTTTGCTGAGAGGTAAAGAAGGAGATTTAAAAATTAATTTTCCAACCCCTGATTTCAGGTTCACTGTTGTGTTCCACAGACCTTCAGAGAACAACACCAAATCCACATTATTGGGGCTTATTCACCCATTTTTGGCTTTGTTCTGGAACAAAATCCAAGCCCTGATGAGATGGTGAGGGGAAATAACCTTATTTTCTTTTCTGGACGCTTTGAATCACAGCAGGTCTTTTACTCCTCTTGAAAATATTTCATTTTTCCATCTCCTGAGCACATGGAAGTATTGACTGCTCTGCTAGAGCAGGAGACCCACAGGTTTATTGCTGAGATTTCAGTCCCTAGGATGGTGATTTTATTTCCTTGAGTGTGAAAGAGAGAAATTTGTCCAAGCCTGGCAGGAACCTTTGATACTCTAAATCTTTCAATTCGCAGTTTTTGTTAAGTTTATCTCTCTGCACACTGGAGGAACATCATCCATCAGCTCTTGCAGGCTCCTGGCAGATCCAGTTTGGGTTTGTGCTGTTTCCTGAGCCATCTGTACAACCCCAGGAACCCAAATTTGCAGCTGCAGGGGAGCCCCAGGGCAGCATCAGCACCTTCCCAGACTGTGACTGTGACTGGTGGCACTGGTGGCACTGGTGTGACAGTTCTGAGCCCAACCAGCCCTTATTTCAGAATTTACAGATCCCTAACACTTATCCCTGTGCCTTTTCACTTCCCAAAGCAGTTTGTTTTTTACAGATTAGGGGGAATGCAGGCAATAACTTTATCCAAAGTGTTTTTTTTCTGCTGTTCACACCCAACAGTGAATAATTGCTGATGTGTCTGTGAAGACAAGAGAAGTTCAATGAACCTGGAAACTTCCAGGGACAGGCTGCTAATCCAGAAAAATCAGGCTGCAAAACTCTCAATCAATCCTTTCTTCCCCTGTTCCTCATTATTTCTAACAGATCAGACAACAGCAAAGCTCTGTGGTTTCAGATCAGTTTGGGAACACAATTTATTGCTGCTATAATATAATTTTACCATGGCCAGCTGTATGAGTGCACAAACCTGCACAATTTTCTTAGTGGGTCTTTCTTCCCAGCACAGCTTTAGGAAAACATAAAACCTCTGTAAAGCCCTGCCTATGTCAGGCCAGGTTATGTAAACGTCTCAAGCTCTGAAAATAGCTGTGTTGTGAAGCAGAAATTACACAGGAGGAGAACAATCCTACCACAAAAGCATATTGCATATTCTATTTGCCCCTGCAACAAGCACATGATCCTGAAAGCAATCTGAAATGTTGGGTAAATGAAGATTTGTGAGTTTATTGGTGCAGACTTCTTTGTTATCTGCATTTTCTCATCAGATGATCCCTGATGTTTGTTGGGGTCTGGTCCCTGATGTTTATTGGGGTCTGCACCCCACGAGCCTCAGCCCCACTGCCCTGATATCAAAAGGGGATTTTCATCCTAAATGTTTGCTGGGGATCCCACAATCCTCAGCCCCACTGCCCTGATATCAAAAGGGGATTTTCATCCTAAATGTTTGCTGGGGATCCCACGAGCCTCAGCCCCACTGCACTGATACCAAACAGAGATTTTCATCCTAAATGTTTGTTGGGGTCTGCACTCCAGGAACCTCAGCCCCACTGCACTGATATCAAAAGGGGATTTTCATCCTAAATGTTTGCTGGGGATCCCACGAGCCTCAGCCCCACTGCACTGATATCAAAAGGAGTTTTTCATCCTGGAATGATGGCTCTGAGCCTGTCTGTGATCTCAGGGAGCTCTGCCCAGCTTTGAGCTGAGCTCTTGGACCAGGCCAGGCTCAGCTTTGTCACTGACTGATGTGGCAGTGCATTCCCAGCACAAGGCTGAACTCTCTGCCTCTCTCAGGGTTCCAATTCTGCTCCTTGATGCAGATCCCTGCCAGGAAGGCACAGGGACACACTGAGATCATCTGCTCTGATCTGCACACCCACACACAGCAAATCTCCCTGAAACAGCCCCAGTCCCAAACAGGTGCAAATGTTGTCCTTCCCCTGAATTCTGTGCTCAAACCTGCCTCAGCCCTCTGTTTAACTGCTGCTGCTCAGTCTCTCATCCACAGAGGACAAACTGTGAAGCTGACTGGTACCCAGAATGCAAATTAACTTTAAAAGCCCTTTTTTTTTTTTTTTGGTAGATTTAGGCAGTAAATGTTGACTAGCCAGCCTGTGAAAATGCTGCAGCTGGGAGATAGCAATAACACTGCACCATCACCTCTGCAACTCTCAATCTGCTGCTCAGACTGTGAAAAAAACACCAATTCCATCATTTTTGTACCGAGATTGTACTGCAGCCATAAGAACACAACAGAAACCTTTCAGAGCACTGCTCCCACCTGCAGCAGGCAATTTCTATTTACATCAAATGGAATGCACAAAAAGCTGGGGCTCCTCAAGGTTTGGTTTAGCACCACTCAAATTTGGGGGCTGGAAATCTCCGACCATAAAATTCATTTGGTGCACTCTGCCACTCACTTAAAACCACCATTAAATTCATTTTGAAGCCATTACACCAATTTCAAGAAGCTGTTTATATATTGGTGCCACATCTACCATGAGCAATGTTTCCTATGACTGAAAAAAAAAAAATCAGTACAAAGAATATTCATAAGAAATCTGTTCTATGGAAAAAAAGTCTGGAAGTGTTGTGAAGAGCCTGTTTCATTTTAAAGATTGTTTTGTTTTAAAGAGTAATTTGTCCTGAACATCAAGGGTGTTGAACAGTGATGCCTCGAATGAATTCAGTGTGCTGTTTGTTTGCATTCTGCCCTGGGAAATCTGAATTTCACCAAAGTTCAGGGGTTCTTCTGAAGGTACAGGCAAGACTTATCTGGAGAAATATTACCTCCCTCCAAAAAAAAAATCATTAAACACCTTCAGATATGAGAAATCTGCTGCTCTTTGAGCACCAGAATACAAGGAGGTGGCTCACTACAAATGCCATTTGTTCCTCAGCATCACAACATTTAAAGGGTTAGAAAAGTCACAAGGTTTAAAGGGTTAAAAAGGGTTTCAAAGTTAGAAAAGTGAACAGCCTAAATTTGCAGCCTGGAACACTCAAACCTTTTACAGACACAAACAGAACCTGACAAAACTCTCCCYTGTGTGACTGCGAGGAAATCTCAGCCTGGTTTGATCAGAGCATCATGAAAAAAAAAGTATTGAAAAAAACCCCAAAATTGGCATGAGCTGAAGGAGACTGGACARCTTTATCTGCACAAAAACTCAGAATCTCCCCAGGTAACTTCACTGTGCAATCCCACAGCAGCCAAAACACATCGTTCTGAGCTAAACTGCTGCTTTGGATGGTTCTCTGCTCAGTGCTCCGAGTTCAGCAGAGTTTCCAACACTTTGAAACTGCAAATGCCTGCAAAGCCAATTCAGTGGGAGCTCCTAATTAGTCCCTGGAAAGCACAAAGGGACAGCAAAACTGCCTCCATGTGTAACACTGACAAAAGTGGAAATGGTGGCTGCCACCAGAGATGGACACAGGCACAGGGCTGAGCAGAGAAACGAGATGAAACAGCCAGAAAAACAATCCTGAATAATCTGATGCCACTTTCCAAGTTATTATTTAATAAGGCACAGATGTTAGAGTCGCATTTGAGTTTGCTTTTAACAGACATTATGAATTATTTTGCACTTCTGCATTAGCACACATTAGGCAAAAAACTGTCTCTAATATATTAGAAATTCACTTTAGGGGGAGCTTCCCCCTCCTCAAGCTGTTGACTGCTCATTTAATCATGAAATGGTCAGACAAGAGATCAAATCAACACTAAGGCTGTGCTAGCAAGTGACAAATCATTTCACTTCAGAAAATTATTAATCTTAGTGGCACCGTGCTTGTGTGCAGTGATTTAGTGAGAACAAAATAACCTCACGGTGCTCAATTTAAAATTGACACTGGCTTTGACTAATGGCACACATTTCCTGATGTGATAATGCCATTGACTGGTGAGGATTCATTTGTAACACGGGGAACAGCTGTACCAGCACAGATCACACTGATGAATATTATATTGGAACATTTTTGCTGGGGTAAAAGGCCTATMAATCATTCTTTTGGGGGAAGATGRAGCGATTTGAGCATTGCCAAGATCRGGTGACTTGGAATGAGGTCACCTGCCATGGATGTGGGAGRGCAGAGATGGGCTCAGAGCAAAATAAAACATCCCAGGTTTTGTGTTTTTCAGTAGCTCTGCACCCCAAAAAGCACAGCAGGCTCAGGAATTGGTCAAACCACTGAACACCCACTGGAATCACTCCTGCTACCCTGGGCACACCTCAAACCTGGCACTCCACCAGCCACAGTAACCCCATTGATTTCTGCCATTTTTCATACATTTTGTTAAACTCTCAGTTTCTTTCAYCCTTCACACCTCTTAGGAATAAATRCAGTAAACACAGGAAAAAAAGAAATAGAGTTTTACCTGCATTCTGTAGAAATGTGTACCAGTCAAAGGTTTCACTGGGTGTAGTTTTAATTCCTGTAAGGGAAAAAAAAAGAGAATCCCGTGTTTAATTTTCTCTGGAGGGCTGAGCTGTGGTCCTTGAGGGGTTTTTGTAGTGAAAGAGCCATAATTCAGCCAAACACACCCAATTCCATGCACAGTGCTCCCATCTCCAGCTTTCCACACCCCAGGCTGCCTGGGCATCCCTCCCACAGAAATTCTGTAAAATCACACAGAGTTTGAGCCTGTGCAGCAGCAAAACCATGCTGAATTTGGCCTTTTAAAAATATCCATGAGAATAAAAAATATCCATGAGAATGTTATCTGAGGGAGCACATCATTCCAAAACACACCCAGAGCCCTGAACATAAACGGAATTAAATTTATACACAAATTAAATATTAATGTAGATCCTGAATATGAATGTATTTGTTTTGCCTTATGTTAAAGATTAATTATTTTAATAATGAAACTGTTTTATTAATTTATTTAATCTCTTAGTTAAGTATTACTCACAAGAGGCTTAAATGTAGACTAAATATGAGCTAAGCAGACTTCAGAATGAGTTATTTCAACAGGGCAGTTCTGAAAAGAATGTTCTTTCTTTGAAAGTGAAACGCACAAAATGGAATGAGCTGTGGAATCCACAGTTATTTTTCAATCAATCAAATTAAGATCTTTAGTAATCACACCCAAAGCACTGAGCTGAGTGTTCCCTGAGTGATGGAGCCAGGGTGAGGAGTTTGCTTGGGTTGGGAATTGAGTTTAGGGGATTTAAAGGAATTTGGGGTTTCAGAAAATCCTTATTCAGCATCCACATTCTGTAGGCTTTGGGGAAATCTCGGTGTTGCCTTCTGTGTCACCCAACCCTTCAGATTCCTGCTGGAAGGAACCCGGGAAAACTTCTGAAAAAGCCCCAAATGAGTGAAAAATGTTGGCTGAGAGACTGAAATAGTGCCTCAATTAATGCCAGTGGCAAAAATCCCAACTGCAGGGGAGCAGGAGCTCAAACCCCATCCCACTGCAGCAAAATGTGTCGGGGCAGAGAAGGCAGAGACACAAACACCCAGCACCAGCACATGAATCACAGAAATTGAATTTCCTCATCACTATTTCAAAGCTCTCACCTTGACTCTGGACATATATTTTCTTCCTGGAATCTGGCTTTAAAGAGAAGGAGAAGAAAAATAACTTTCATAGTTTAACACAAAATACCTGTTCTATATTAAAAAAAAAAAATAAAATTAAAGTAACAAAACACACATCAGTGTGGTTTTCTTTTCACCATTAAAAATCAAACTATCAGAGAGATACATGAAGTAACACCAAAAGCCAATGGTCAGCAATGTCATTTACATTTACTGTGACCATTTACAGTATCAATGAACCCATTTTGTAATTAACACAATTACCAAGTCGGTACAAATGTATTTTTTAGTTTGTCTCTGTATCCTATTTTCCTGGAATAGAAGCAGTTTGCAACTATTTAATTGAAAATCAGCTCTAGTTCCCAAAAAACTGTTGGCCTTAAAAGACCAGTTTGAAAAACCAGTGTATTTATCCATAATTAAATTTATAAACATATCAGTTTCAGTAACTGCTGTCAAATATACAGAGTTGCCTAAACAAGAAAAATGGCAACTGGTAGTCATTGCAGAACATTTACAAATAAAAATTGCAAAGTAAATTATTTTAAAATAGCTGCAGTAAAAGAAGTAATTACTACACTTCCAAAATCACTCCTGAAGTGCTACTCTGCTAGTTATTTAATTTAGGTGATTAAAGAAGCAATTTCCTATTTCAATAGCTTTCTGTAACTCCAACTGTGAATTTGTGGAATATATTTTTCTTTAATGAAAAGAGAATTATTTGAGAAACAAGCTCCTAAGCAAACAATTCCTGAAMCAATCAGCTCAGGAAATAGGAAGCCAGAGAAGTGATTTTTTTTTTTTTAAATTACAGACATTTTGGTTTTCCCTGTTGCTCCTATGTGGCTGCCCCTCAGTCCAGGCACTGCAGTTACTAAAAATGAACTGGGAAAAGAAATTGAAAGAAAAAAGTTTAAAAAGTCATCTCCAAGCAGCTCACAGATGGGAAKGAGGTGGATTCTGAGAATCAGAGGGAACAAAGTCACAGAAACAAYGGGGAAAAGCAGCAAATCCAYGTGGGAATGGAATGGRAYGGAATGGGGGAAAACAACTCTGTTGAGGAGATTCTGTGGATTTTATCTTTCAGAACCTYGATGAGCTTTTGTGTTCAAAGGATTTAAAAATAATAAAAATAGTTTAATGCATCATTACATTATTTTATTGCCTAACACTGGACCTTCTCTTATCTATAAACAAGTACCATTTTGAATTCTATTGCATCTTCTAATCACAAAAAAGCTTTACAGACAATGGGACAGCACTGCAAGCTGGAGCCACCTCCAGAATGGAACTTTGCAGTGTGAGTGGAGAGCTGGGACTGAAACAAAAACCAGAAAATCCCAGAAAAACAGAAAGTGGGAAAAGCAGAGGGGCACCGAGCCCAGCCCTGTCCCTGCTCTGCTGGCTGGCACAGCTTTCAGCTCCCCAAAAACACCCAAAATTCAAAATTTGGAATTTTGAGTGAAGGATCCTGCTCCATGCCCTGCCATGGCTCAGGGTGAGTAAATCCCACATTTCCTGTGAGGAAAATCACAGGGATAACTGGAGCAGGGCAGGGAGATGTGGCCACACTTTATAGAGCATTTACTCTGATGTTCTTTATTTTAAACGGGCTGGAGGAGAATGGAAAATGAAATTGAATGCTAATAAAACTGGCTCAGGTAATTCCTCTGCACTGGTTTTATGCTGCTGAGATAAAACACTGACCACAAGCACAAGATCTTTTAGAAYATTTTAAATTTACCTGGAATACAGATTATTACAAGTGCTGGATGACATACTTCATAATTAAGGGTAATTTATCCAATGTAATAGAAAAGGATTTGTAGGAAGATAACAGCCTTAGAGTACAGTGCAATTGCTCACATATCTGTAATTTCAATTCTTAATTGGCTGTATTAATTAACAAAGCCCCCATCAGAGGAACAAGGCAGGTCACAGCAGTGTGAGCTCACAGGCAAAAATCACAAATATCCCAGGACAGAATTGTTCATGGTATTCACTGCCTGAAAGCAAACCTGGAGCATTTGCTCTCCCCCTTTCCAGGAACTGCAGCAGAACAGGAACTCAAATCTGAGCATTAAACACCCAGCTTTAGGGTGGGATTCAGTTTAGGACTGGACAGATTTGCTCGCAGTTCCCTGTCTGCCACACCTCCAAAACATCAGAGGACAAAAGTGTTCAGGTAAAAATCAAAGTCTGGTACTTAAAAGCATTTCAGGTGCTGGTTTTGCAATGATTTCAAAGTTCAGTTTTGTTTCTTCTCCTTCCATTCTGTTCCTTTTGTCCTTTTCTTGTTGAAGATCTCTGACAGAAGCTGTGCCCTTTCACAYTCACCCATCGTGAAGTTCATTGTAGTAACTATTAAAATCAAGYTACATTTGTAAAATAAAAGGCCAAATCCTATGTCTGCTCATGTATCCTTTTAATGCAAATAGATTTTAAAAATCAATTAATACTGAAATAAGGATTGTATGTTCTACTGCTGCGTTGTGCAAGCTCCACTCTCAGTGATTATTTTTTAGGCAAGAGTGCATTCATGATTCTATTCTGATGCAAATTAGAACTGAAGAGATACCAAGCACTTGGTCTGAACTTCCTGAATTTATTGTTCAGCTCCAGCTGATGTTTCCTAAGGTGAGATGAGAGGAGCCAACACCTCACTGCAAGAGGGAGCTGCTGTCTTGCTATTTTTAYCCCAGACAAAAGGTTCATTTTTATCCCAGACAAATGGTTCCTGCTCGCCCCTCGCTGCATTTGGTGCTCGTGGCTCAGCACAGCAAATCCAATTTATCTCTGCACTTCACCTCAAGAAGTTCATTCTGWCTCCAGTGCTGGCAAAACAAGTATTTTCAAATGATACTTCAAATTTCTTTATTTCAACTCATGCTGTCTRGAGGACTTTTGTCAGCATAAAGTTTAGTAAATGAGAAAAAACCACCCAGTTTGGCATCAGGAGAGAGCCTGTACCAACAGCAATGATTGGCTGTAAATRTTCCAGGGAAACTCTTCCCAAACTSTTCTACACTCTGCTAACACTGAACAGCTCAGATCTCTCTGACCTATCCAAGCACATAAACACTAAATGCTTTCTCTGAAAGGAAAAACAAACAGAGAACAATGAAGATTATTGCAATTCTCCAGCATTATTCAGAAACCATTTCAGGAGGATGCACAGTTGCTAATACTCTAAAGCATTATCACCATCACATACCCACTCTGCTGCTGCCAGCTCCTTCATTTTCACTGTGAAAGCCACTGCAAACCTGGTCAAACGGACAAAAATAGTTGGGATCATCTGCTTAAAGTGTTTCAACATTAAAAAAAAAGTACTTCAGAAAAAAAATCTTTATAAGAACTAAGATCAGAGGCTTATAGAAATGATCCCAGATGAAAGACAGAAAGCAGGCTTTCTGTTTGTTTTAGCAGAAAATACTGAAGAGCTGCAGGCTTTACAACTCAGAGCTTGGGAAGGTGAAGTGAGGACTTCTCAAAGGAAGAGAAACCCCAAATAATGGGACCAGCCACCAGTTTATSCAGATGAATGCACACAGAGGCAGCAGAAAGTTGGCATTTCCTGCAGGAACCTTCCTCACAACCAGAACAGAGGTAAGGAGAGGGCTGAACACTCCTCATTTCATGCTGGGCCTGGACAACATCCACCCCACTGTCTGCAACTCATTTAACTGATTTTAACTCAAATGAAGAGGCATTTGAAACCTTTCCCCAGGGTTTGCTAAGCACTGGAAGCTGTCAGTGAAATCCAGCTCAGGTTCTCTGAGGAATCACTGCAGAGGGCTCACTGCACTGACGGCAGAGGCAGCACTGATGGGAACGATTTGCATTTCTGCTGTCTCTTCACCACTGAAGGTGATTCCCAAACATATTTGATAAACCAGTTATTCTAACTGGGACCTTGGTGTAATACTAAGAACCATAGGAGATATTGTTACACAGAGTTAATAAAGAATCCCTGTTGAAAAGAAAACTTAACATACTGGACTCTATTGTTCCATTACAACTTTTAAGTTTTWTCATTATTTGTAGAGATACTGAATATAAAAGAGAGGTCATCACACCCTGCACTGATGATTCAGTGTTTCTATTTCATTTATGAAACGTTTCTGTCCTCAGCCCGTGACACCTCAAAGTTAAAGCACCACACAATCACAACCACAACAGTGCTGCTCCACTGGAGATGTTACATTATCATCTCAGGACATGAAATCCCAATGATTCATTAGAATTCCCATAAATGCTGAATTATAGCCCCTACTTTGGTTTGTTGAAACAAACCTCATTCCCTTCCATTTGTTTTGCAGTGTCTGCTTTATGGTACCACAATGAATTTCACACACACACAACTTGACAGCTTTAAGGTTATTAAAGCCTTTGCAAATGCTTGTTTTGTCAAGTTGCACATGCTCCCTTCCCAGATTTACCAATTATGCTTTCAATACATCACATTAACAAGCATAAAAAGATGTTGTTTCTAARTCTACAAAATACTGTTCAATAAGAAAAAAAAAATACCCTAGAGGAGTACAACCACCATTTAGAGGRATTTGATTAAAAATGAAACACTCATAAGGCTAGGCAGGGTTCAATACTTTGTTTTATGGAATGTGCTGGGATATTGTACTGGACAAGTAATCTACAATTCATGATGCACTCTGTTTAGAACCCTGCAATCAATAAAGAAAAAAGAATCAATGTTTCTTTTAATAACTATGCAATGAATAACACCAGTGATGCTCCTGGAGAAGGGGTGCATTCAGAGTAACTTCTAGGAAACTGAGTTATTTTTCCTGCACCAGAGAAAACATCGTAAACTGCACAAGGATGCAGTAATATATCTTGAAATATTATAGATCATTCAAGCTGTTAAGGTATAGTTCAGGTTTCCAACTTAACATCATTAAAAACACTCAGTAAAGCACAGTTATTGCATTAGCTGTATTTGTGACAATATTTTAAACAGAGAACTGYATCAAATGGACACAGTCAGAGGTTGTTTTTATCTATTTTTCATTTTGCACAGTGCTGAAATTTATCTGACACATTAGATACCTTTTTGCTTTCCTTCAGACCTGCTCAAAGAATAACTTCTGATTATTTGATAACCAAAATAAACAAGTATATAAATTTTTTCTTGAGTGGGACCTTAAGTTGCTTTCGACTCCAAGTCCCACAGAGCCCTAAGAACACGCCCTAATGATTTTCCAATCAGTGTGATTAAGTGCTGTCTTTAAAATCTGTTTACTTCCCACAATTTATGGGGGATTTCAGACAGAGCAGCACATCTGTGCTGGTGCTGAAAAGGGGCTGGAACACACAGTGGGATCAGCAAAGATAAAACCAGCAGAGAGAAGGGTTCTGCACATTCTGCCTGAGCCCAAATCCAGCCTGGCCCAAACTGCTGCTTCCAGGAGGAAAAGGGTTCCTCCCCCACAATCAAACACTGCTGAAGCCAACAAACCTTTGGATCAACCAGAAGGAAACTTCTGTGCTGTTSAAACTATGAAAAATGCTCAGAAGTATTTTTTAGTAATTTCCTCTGGTTTATGAGCAGCTCTTGAGCTACATTTGATGACTACACTGATGTGTCACCAGAATTTTCCAGACTTTAAAACACCCTGAAAATACTCCCTCATCATTTCACATACAAAATGAGACAGAATTTGCTTAAAGGCTTTTTTTAGTCTCTGCTTCTTTGCTCATGCACCAGAGAAAGGATCACTTTAGCAGGGAAAGAGAAAAGAACAAAATCTGCTTGTCCTTGAGTGATCTGCTTTCAATCAAGGACCCTTGAGGGCTCTGAGAACAGGTTGGGGTTTGTGATACAACAGCACAACCCCAGTTATTTTATTGTCTCACTCAAACTGCAGAGCAGCTCTTATTTCTGATGAACTGCTCCACTTCCACCACTGAACCATAAAATAACACAGAGATCCCAGGGATTTCACACAGAGACCACAGGGATTTCAGCCTTTGTCTGTTGGCATCACATCCTCCAGTGATTCCAGGGATTTATGGAACGCTTCCTAAAAGATCTGCCATTACAAAAATGTACAAAACCCTTCCCCACGTGCTCTTACCTGGCTTCCTCCAGCACTGCTCCCATCACCTGACGTTTCTCTTTACATTTGATATCTTCATTCACATCTGTCCCACCAAAGATGATTCCAAAAGGAATTCTGCTACCTGCAAAGAGAAGTTGGCCAAGRTAATGGCCAGGAGTGAAAAAGTACATTATGATAATACTGAATCACAGCCATAAGGAAATATCTTTGAAAAACAAACCTGAAGAAAGTTGAATTTTAATTTTTTTTTTGCATTGAACCCCCCACTTTCAGAGTACATGTCAGTCTGTTCTGGGGCTAGGAGATTTTATYTCCTATTTCTTAGTAAAAACAATCAATTGGATTCTGAACCTGGCAGCCCACCCCACAGCACACAGGTTTAAATGTTTTTCCCATGTTAATAAATTTTAGCATTGCAAAAGCTGTCCCAGGTATCCAGTCCAGCCCCTCCTCACTGTGCCTGGGGTAACTGTCCTGCAAGGCTGAGCACTGAAATTATTAATTTATTTAAATATTGCCTTCTGAAGTCCATTTACTCCCACAAGAAATAGAGATGGAGCCACACTGCTGGAAAAGGTCACCAGAATAAACAAGGCACGGGGTGTCAACCTGTGGTAAAATCATAGTTTTGCCTAATTCTGCCCCAAAAAGAGGAGTCAGAGTCTGTGARTGTTTGCTAGAAAACCTTCTGTGATCATCCAGGAGTGACAAACACACCCAGGAGTGCCAGGCACTATAARCTCAGGCTTTCTGCAAACCACAGAACAAACTGGGTGGGCACTGCTGGAGTCTCCAAATGAACACCACAGAGCTGAGATCTGACAGAAGGATGGAATTAAGAGCCTTTTTTCCAATGAATAGATTTATAAAATACAAAGGTGGTCTCAAAAAACAAGATGAGCACTTGCAATTYCAGCAGGTGACAGTAATTCTGAAAGCCAGTGCTTCCAGTGGGTCATTAAAGGCAGGCTCAAAGTTTTGTTCTACGTGGCTACAGAGAACAGAAAATTTCATTATTTGTCTGATAACATCCACTCTCCTGTAGTTTAGCTGACAGGAATGACAGGAATGTTATTCCATGTTAAAAAACCCTGATTCATTTTTGAGTAGAAAAATCAAATTAGCCTCCCTGCTTTCTTCCATGTGACCTCAGCTCTATTTAGCCAAGCCATTGTCCTCTGAAAGCACACATTTACTGAAAGTATCCCCCTGTTAATAAAATGCTCTTATCCTGATGTAGTTAAAGTACTTGATTACAAAAAGCACTCTGTGSTTTCAAAGTACATTTATTTAGTGCTCTCCTCTCTGTAGCAGAGCTCCCGTGGAGAAAGATTTTTAGCATTTCTGAACATTTGCTGAAGTGGATAAACAGAATAACGACGTTGTGTGGGGGKTTGTGTATTTATAGCCATTTCTGGCAGTTAGGATTCCTTCTCTTCCCATGCACTACTTTTTCAAGAGGAATTTTTACAGCAAAGTAGAAAGAGGATTACCTTGCAGAAGTCTKCCTCCTTTATAGAGATGAATGGCCAGGGCTGCATCAAACTTGTCTGTGGAGGTCAGATTTGCTATTTCAGCTGGACTTTCATACATGAAAGCATCTTTGAGGACACAGSTGTGACCTGCAGCATGTAGGTGATTCCTTCATTGTGGGAACAAAAGAATAAAGAAGTCACTATTAATGTTACAGGCACACTTGTATGTTAAGTAAACTTAATCACAATGTTTTTCCTTTATAAACTTTGCTCTGACATTCAATTTTATGTCATTTTTTCTCAATCAGCTTTTTACAAGGCTGTTTTTTTTCCTGGAAGGTATTTGTTTCCTTCACCAGTGTGAAGCCACAGACACATTTCCAAGCACTACAACATCTTGTCAAAATAACTTCTAAAAATCAGCAGAAATGAAGAATGGCCAGGATCCCTTCTGAAAATCAGCAGAAATGAAGAATGGCCAGGATCCTCCCTTTCTGAGCTTCAGCTCCTTTTGAACTGAGTGTGGCAGACCTTGCTCTGAGAGATTCTCACACCCTTGCTCTGGAGAAAGGACACCAAGTAGAGAAAGCACAAACATGTCCAGCTAAACATACAGAATATCAGAAATAATACATCAAAAATCCACAGTTGAATTGTGTTCCCTTTCTGTTGGATTGTGGGCTTAGTATTTTCTCATCTTAGCTCACCATTTATAAACCAGGCGAAGGATAATTGAAGAATAAGCAAAAAATGACACAAAAGTAATGACACAAATACCTGCACACCCTGCTTTAAAAATCTTGCCAAAAAGGGAAAAAAAAAAACCCAAATCCAACAATAAACCCCTCTCAGTGTCAGCTTTCCCATTCATCTTTAGAGACAATGGTTCCTCAGAGTGAAATACTGATAAAAAAAGCTGCCAAAGTCAAGAAACTGATTGATTAGAGACAGCTTTATTCCTCTGACTGAAACATCACTTATCAATGCTCCCAAGAACATCAGCCAAAAAAACAGACAGGAGAAAATCTGTGCTTTGACAGACACCAGCACACTGTCCCTGCTGACGTGTGGTGTTTACATTTTAATATCATAAAAAGACCACAAGAATGTTTGCTGCTTATTCCACATTGTTCCACTTGATTTATTCCTCGTGGTGTATTAATAGTTGTGGCATTAAAATCCTGCTAACTCATCGGCTTCCCGGATAACGTCAGCTCTCATTTCCTCATCCTTTCCTCCCAAGGAAAGTCATTTTCTGTCCTGCAGAAGTTACTCATTACTGCAGAAATTGGTGCTAAAAGTGTTGTAAAATGTCTGGAGGCCTTGGAAGGAATGTATTAGCACCACATCAGACAGAGCTCCATCGACACAGCATATGGTGCTGTAATTCTTCCTTATCCMAAAAAGCAACTCCTTTAACTCCACTGTTTGAAACAAGACCAATAAATTCTAATAAATACTAATAAATAATGAAAAACAACCACCTTTTAAGCTCCTTATTTACATCAGTTGCCCCACAAACTGGTTCCTCCTGGAATATTCTCAATTTCTACCTAAAGAGCCATGCCCCAATCTCACAGCTGTGGAAAGAAAACCTCTCGGGCAAATATTCAGGATGCTCGTGCCTGCAATTCCAGAATTTCACAGGTGCTCATTAAAGAGTTTAAAAGGATTTTTTCCCATCAGTATTCCAATTACCATAAATCACTATCATGTACGAGCAAGATGTTTGCATATTACAATTAATTTGAGAATAACTCTCTCGGGATATCAGGGATCAAGAAATTCAGCTAGGAATTTCAATCCAAAGGTGTCTTTTTTTTAAAAAATATACTGGGAATGTCTACTTTTCCTCCACAGTTTCCAGAGCTCCAAATCTCACTGGGGAATGGCAGCTGCTCCTGCAGTAAATAGAGAGGGACTCCCTCAAGTGTTCCAAGCCTCACAAATTGTGGATYACCTCTCTTACTTCAAAATTAATTTTTCTTACAGATTTTTATTCTACTCAGAAGCATGTAAAAAAATTTGCATGCATCTTTAGAAGGAAAAATTACCAAATATTCCCAGAATAATTCAAATTCCCAGATCTAAAGAGTAAACATTCCACTGAGTTCAATATCATTAGTCACAGGCTTCAAATTATGCATATATGGAAATACATGTGTGTGGAAGCAGAGTTATTGGGTAGTATTTAAATACTGAAATTTACAGTGTTATTTCCATATTTTCTAAATGACTTTTCGTCTTTATAGCCAAAAAAAAAAGCAGACTATGATTTTCACACATATGCTGTTACCAAGGAACACGATTAGAGAGCGCTGCAAAGTTATTGCAGGAGATTTTTTTTTGAAGATTGATCTGTTTATGAAGTCACAGATGTCCCTGAATGAAGCCAAGACAGAGGAGACACATTACCCATTTTTCTCCTCCTGGCAACTGTCTATTCACATTATTTTGCCATTTCATAAACAAATACTTTCTGAATGAGAAGTCAAAATTAGCACAGCTCCTGCTGTCTGACAATCAAAGACAACCCTGAAAATGCCACATCTCAAGGCTACACTTCCTCTCTATCCAAGTTCTTAATACAGGAGTTAAATTTCCAAGTAAATGTCGTGACAAACCATGGATCTAAAATCTGCCTTGCCATATTGTTCCCTTCTACCAAAACTCTCATGGAAGCCAATGCAATGACTTGGGGAGAATAATATTTCTAAAATGGAGTTGAGCTGTCAGATCCCAGATTTTGGGTGTTTTCCTGGCACGAAACCATCATGGAGAACTTTAGGCATTCAATAAACATCAAAGAGCATTTTTTTATGCACATTATAGTGGTCACTGCTTACACTGGGATATTTATACACATCTGAATATTGGACAAAGTCCCACTGATTTTAGTATTCAGGAAATTAATTTTTCTTTCATTATATTTTTACACTCTTTAGAACTCACAAAGCTTTTAAGTGAAACTTCTGAGTGTGTTCCCTGGACCTATCCTGTGTACAGAAATGCTGCTAAAAGGTACAATCCTTTTCTGACACATTTTCACTCTGAGATTTCTATAGAAAAAAAACCATTTTCCTGTAACACATCTGTGAAACACCAAGCGATGTTTTACAATGTTTAATTTTTTATTTCCTACATTATTGATCACCACTTCTCACTTTTCCTGGCTAGCAGTCTTGCCTCCTTCAACAGGAATCTGCAGTTCACAGGTTTTCGTATAAGGAAAGACGTTCAGAGTTCCCAGCACAGCCTGGCTGATGAGAAGGAGCAGGAGTTCAAAGTGTGCTCACTTCTAAAGTATTATGGTTGTGAAACTTCTTCTATTTTCTGTGATCTCTTCCTCCCCAAAACATTTATCTTTCCTCCCCAAAACATTTATGTTCTAAATTTCAACTGACACTGAATTAACGGTATTACTTGCAGACAAAGAATGTTTGATTTCCCAAAAGTTCCTGGTAGGTGGATACACTGACACTTCTTGAATGGCACAAAATAGGCTTCATCCAAAAATATTAATTATCTCTTCCCCTCAGCTGTCTGTTCTGCCAAGCAGCTGTGCACCAACGACTGGTAAATGTATATGGCACAATTCAGAGCTTGTTAAATGAGCAGACCCATTTAATACCTCTCACAAACTTGGCCAGACCTGAATTCTCACAATTCCCCTGAAGCTGATTGAATTGCAAGAGCTGAAACCCTGCTTGAGCTTCTGTTTTCTTTGTAAATGATCTTATTTTTTCATACTTGTTAAAGCAGCACGTCCTTCACTTTATTTCCCTCTCAAACCTCTCCTTGAAACAACAAATTGTATCATCACAAATGAACTATGAATACATATATGTATATAAAATAATATATATATATATATATATAAAAATGAATATATCCCTGCCCTGGAGGGCTCCCCTGTGGGACTGTAACAGGGCAGACAGGGGAAGACTAAACAGAAGGAATGCTTGGGCTCAGAATGACTCCAATAAATGTCTAATCTAAAGAACAATTGTCAAGAGSGATGATAAGCGTCGCTGAATTTGTTGTTTTAATTCTCTCACAGCTGATTACCTGGAGATTTACAGAATGGCTATCTCAACTGGCCAGTTAATGAGAGCCAAAACAACTTCTCCCTCTCTAAAAAATGTTTATATATTGGCAAAATACTTAATCTAACKCTTTCTAATTAACCTATTAATTCTACGTTTCCATTCCTCCTAACTACCAACTAATAAAAGATGAACAAAACATTTCAAGGGGAGGGGAGATTAATTTCTTTTCTTTCTTGACACCCTCTTTGATGTCATTTCTGAGGCTGAACAATGGCAGCCTMAGCAAAGACTTTTGCTTAGTGTTGTGTTCTTTATTCATTGCTCATCTTTTTTAAGGTGATTAAAGATTGCACACCAATAGGAATAAAGCTCAGAGTACATTCATTATGCCACTTGTTTYAGCAAGTTGATTTTAAGCCAAATTAGATTCTGGTACCTTTGTCACCACTTACTTTAAACTCAGGAAATGAGCATCATATTTATGAAAAGATGAAGCAGTTATTGGAAGAGCTGTAATATCATAAACAGAGTATACMCTGTGGTATTAAACCATAAAATTAATCTATGCTGGCAAGCGTTCAACCCGGAGACAATGTCATGGTTTCATCTATACTTAACCAAAGGTTGCCATGGCTTAATGTTAAAAAAAAAAAAAGTGAACAAATAAATTCCTAAGCACATATGCAGATACAAGTGAAGCCAAATATTAACTGGAATATGTATTTTATGTGAATTTACATACACAATACAAAGTTTGCCATGGGGTGTGGCAGATCACTGTTAAAAGTGACACGCCCAAGCCTTTGGTCACACATACAGGTTTTGTTTTAAAATACTAAAAACTTCAGCTTTCCCTGGTCTTTATGCTTCACTTGCTTTCTATCTTCAGTGCCTGGGTCACAGAYAGGACCAGCAGATATGTTCTACCTTAGAAAATACAGCAGCCCAGCAGAAATGTAAGGCTGCATGTGGTATGACACAACCAGAGTGAAAACTTAATGTCAGAGGAYGTTTCTATGCATAACATCACACATGATAATACACGGATCAGGGTCAGGGAAAACTTGTAACAGAAGGCTATCCCAAGAGATTCATCCTGAGAAAAACAGCTCAACTGTGGATTACTTTTAGATAAGATGAAACCAAATCGTTATTTCAGACCTCAAGAGAACAAAACACTAGGAAATTGTTTCCTCTTTATAGTGATTTTTTTCTTTTTGAAGCTCACACGCACAGCGAAGCCCTCAGCGATGCTGTCAACCACATCCCTTTCCCACGTCATAGAAAAAGCTAAATGGGGACATTCGGAGTATTTCTGCGGTTCTGTTGGCCCGTGCAGTTCCCCGGCACTGCACACCCGTGTTTCTCATCCCCACGAGAGGAGCATGGTGAAGCCCCGCAGCAAGGGCAGCCACTGGAGCGGCTCTGGCACAGCTGCTGCGGGATGCTCGGGCACAGATCCCTCTCGGGGAGCTCCCTCCTGCCCTTCACAGTGACTCTGTGCCAGCCTGGCCATTTCCCAGCTCGGGAAAGCACTGAGCACCGGGGGCTGTGCCGGGCTGCGAGGGGACCCGCGGGGAGCGCAGCCCGTCCTGCGCCAGCCGAGCGGACCGAGGGGATGGGGATGGGCTCCGGGAACCCCCGGCTGTCCCTGTCCGCACACGGGGACACGGGGGACGGAGCCGGGCTCTGGGGAACCCCTGGCTCTCCCTGCCCCGCACCGGGGACACCGCTCCGGGAACCCCCGGCTGTCCCTGCCCCTGCTCCGCACCGGGAACCCTCGGCTGTCCCTGCCCCTGCCCGCACCGGGGACACGGCGGGTCGGGCCAGGCTCCGAGGAACCCCCGGCTGTCCCTGCCCCGCACCGGGGACACCTCTCCGGGAACCCCCGGCTCCCTCTGCCCGCACCAGGCACACGGGGGATGGAGCCAGGCTCCGGGCACCCCCGGCTCTCTCTGCCCGCACCGGGCACACAACGGATGGAGCCAGGCTCCGATGAACCCCCGGCTCTCCCTGCCCGCACCGGGCGGATGGAGCCAGGCTCAGGGGAAGCCCCGGCTCTCCCTGCCCGCACCGGGCACACGGGGGATGGAGCCAGGCTCCGATGAACCCCCAGCTATCCTGCCCGCACAGGCGGATGCAGCGGGCGCGGTGCCCGGGCAGTGCGGCGGGGGCGGTCCCGCCGTGTCCCCGGCCCCTCGGGTGGCTCGGCCGCCGCCCCCCGCACACCCCCGGCTCCGTGCGCCGGCGCGGGCACTGCATGGCGGGCGGGCCCGGCTCTGCTTTCCCGGCCCCGCAGGGCCCCTGCCCGCCGTGGGGGCTGCACGGACAGCCTGGCCGCGGGGCCGGGGCTGCCTCTCGCCGGTGCCCGCGGGGAGCAGCGCAGCACACCCCGGTCCGCGATGGCGGCGGGCACTTACTGGATCCTGGCGGCCGTGGTGGCGTTGCCGGTCTGCGCCCGCAGACACGCCAGCAGCAGCAGCCTCATCGCGGCCCCTCCGCCTCCTCCTCCTCCTCCTCACCTGCCCGCGGCTCCCGGAACTGCGCTGCGGAGCGGGGCCGGAGCGCCGAGCCACCCTGGGCCCGGCTGTGCGGGGACGGGCCAGCCGCGCCAGGTGGCCCCGGGCACAGGGCAATTGGCTACCGAGCCAGGTTTGGGTGCCTTCCCACACCTCTAAATAGCGCTGTGTKTTCATTAGGCAGCCACGGGGATGACGCGCTCAGATCGCGGCCAGGGAAACACGGATTCAAGGCCTCCTGTGAAGAGCACACAGAGGGCTGGGAGCAGCCGCTGCCTCCTCATGTGCTGCCATGTGCCTCCCATGAGGTGCTTCATGCTCGCTGCAGGGCTATGGTTAGGAAAAACTAATTGGAGATAAGAGGCCAACAACCACAAGAGCCAGAGGAATGTGCTAGTCCAAAGAACAAGGCAGCGGGATGGTCAAAGACCACTCCAAACACGAGGAATTCCACATGATAAAGCAGAGCCAAATGTGTGTGAGACTGRGGGAGAGATCTGCTGAAAAAACACAGCCTCCATAGCAGCAGGCAAAATCCAAAGACACAACAGGGAAGAGAAGAAGAACTAACCTGAACTCTGCACCAAGAAAAACATCTCCCAAAGCAGCAAGCTCATCTTTAGGATAAAAGGATTCAGCTGTGTGGGGCTGCAGGCAGGGAGAGGCCAGGTTAGATCCTGTTAGAGGACTGATAGGAAACAGGTGGCTGTGGATTGTGATCACCTGTAAACAGCTGATCAGAAATACCCACAGAGCTGAACCTGTTCCAGCATCTTGTACAAATATTGTACAAATATCCGTGCTTGCTTCCACAAAGGCTGGAGAAGACAGGGAAATGTACTCTTCAAAACTGCAGTGCCTGGTTTTTGTGGCCTAAATTACTCTTCAAATTTCAATGTCAGGTATAGGGATATTAAATGTAAGCATTTTTGARACAGTGCTTCTTYCAATAATTTCTGTAGATTTCTGAGKRTAACAGGTATTYTGRAAKTGAGGGTTTAGAAGTGATAAAMACATACTGGAGTGGGTTCTGGCAARCTGTAAACATTTTGGTAGGCAGGCTCATGTTTTGCTAATGAGCTTTTGCAAAGCTGTGTTAACTGCATCTCACCGAGTTATCATTTAGATTCAGCACAACATTATTTAGACCACTTCAAACTCCATCAGAATAAAAAAAATTTGGCTACAGAAGAGCAACAAATCCTGCATAAATGCTAAAAATAGGGCAAATGCTAATTTAAGGGTAGGCAGAACCAAAAACAGTTACATCACCATTTTAGAAAGTGTTTCTGGCATGAAATCCTGCTCCTGTTGGAGATGCAGAGCTTTTGTCACTCTGGCCAAGATCTCGCCCCTGTACCCAGAACAGCCTGTGTAGCCAAAAATGGGGATTCTCCAGCTGCATGGCTTGAAACAGGGTGCTCAGAAAGCCATGGTTTGGGGTAACAAAACCTGTCCAATATGTTTGGTGTGCAACACAAAGAAGACAAAAACACAAACATCAAAGTAAGACAAGGCCTGCCCCATGAGAAATGAGGAAACTCAATCAGTTGTCGGAGAAATAAAGAGAAAATAAAGGAAACATTCAAAGAGATCTAAACATTTTATTATATTTGTGGTAACTCTGGTTTCCTGCTGTATAGATCTTGACTGAAAAAAACCCCAACCTGGAAGTGTGCAGAATTGTGTCTTGAAAACATGTCCTGATGTGTCCCTCTACAGACACAGATGCACTCACTGTGTTCAGAGAAAGGGTCGTGGATCTATCATAATGAAGTTTGAAATATTCTGCAGCTAAGTGATGTTTGGAGGGGAATTAAAACCTCCTTTTCTGAGCTGCTGTACTGCCAGAGAGAATGTCTGGGTTCCAATAGCAACTTCTGCATTTTAGCAACAATACCTACATTTCAGTTCCTGAAGAGTTAAATAGCATTTTTAATGTACATTTAAACTTCTGTTCAGCACTGTTAGGTGTTTGTACCAATTGTGGGACAGGTCAATATAGAAATCTCACCTCACCAGGGTAAATTATGAAGAGCCTAGAATGTGAGAATAACACCAGTAATACAAAATGTGCTTCATTACTTTGAGCCTCTAGAAAATACTACTAAGCAGAAAATGTAATCACAGTTAATATGACATACTGTATTAAGCCAGGAAAAACTGAAATGTAATTTCGTTACAGAATCAGTCATGTTACAGCAGTTCACGAGATGTCTGTACAGCTGATTGCCTTTTCCTCATTGTCCTTTGTCATGAAATTTGTTAACTAGTTAAGAGAGCAAATATATTTAATGAGTCATTTTTATGGCATATGTTATTTACAAAGGCYCATTATTAAGTGAATATATTTACTTTTACAAGCATCACTTGCCCCATTACCAAAGTAAGTCATCCCCAGATGTTTGCAGTGTTACTATATGCTACCAATTTCACTTTYTCACTGGAAACACACAAACAGGAGTGCCCCCCACTTTGTTCTGGCCAAAAATAACATTTAGATCTGCTGCTGAAGAGTATTTCATATTTTCACAGCCTTTACCTCAACATGATGATGTTCATCTTAGGGTTCTAATCTTGCAGCCACTRATTTACATTTTCTCATTTCAATCACATGCTTTGTCCATTCAGATCAGAGTGTTTGTTCTCATGTGCACCTCTGTAATTCCTGCATGCCCTCACACCCATCTGCTGTTCCCAGCCCTGAGTCACCAGGCACATTCAGCTCTTCCAAACACATATAAAACCAACCCTTTATAGCGTACATTTAATACCTGTTCCTGCTGAAAGGCCTTGTGGGACAATCTAGAGCTATAGTGTTAAATAACCATAAAAAAGCCCCCAAAGATGATTTGGGGTCTGGAGCATCTCTTGAGACTGTGGGAGTGGGGCGGGTTTAGTCTTGAGAAGACTGAGAGGGGATCTTATTAATGCATATAAATATAAAAAAGGCGGGTGCAGGAGGGTGGTGCCAGATGCTTTTCAGTGGTGCCCAGCAACAGGATSAGGAGCRATGTCCATAAACCAAAACACAARTCCCACATGTAGAACTTTTCGAGGATGGAACAGCTGCCCAGGGAGGTCGTGGATTCTCTCCGGAGACATTCCAAACCCACCTGGACGCGTTCCTGTGCCCCCTGCTC
>NW_026623762.1:441644-446234 GCF_030028575.1 Malurus melanocephalus | reverse complement strand
CGGCGCGGTGGGCGGAGTGTCTGCGCTCTCGGCCAATAGCGCCGCGCCGCTGTCGGGGGCGGGGCCGGGCGGCGGTTAAATGACAGCACCCTCAGCCAATAGCGCGGCGCTGTTACGGCGGGGGCGGGGCCGCGGCAGGCGGTGGGCGCGGGTCCCTCAGGGCGGGCCGGGAGCGCGGCGGGGCCGTGAGGGCCGGGGGGACGCGGGGCCATGGACGAGCCCGAGCCCAGCGAGCGCAGCCCTTTGCTGAGCAGCGGCGAGCGCGCCCGGGCGGCCAACAGCGCCTTCCAGGGCCGGCGGCTGGCCTGCGCCGCCGTGCTGCTGGCCGAGCTGCTGGAGCGGGTGGCCTTCTACGGCATCACCTCCAACCTGGTGCTGTTCCTCAACGGGCCGCCCTATGGCTGGGAGGGGGCCCAGGCCAGCCAGGCGCTGCTGCTCTTCATGGGCATCACCTACCTGGTGTCGCCGTTCGGGGGCTGGCTGGCTGACGCCCTGCTGGGCAAGTTCGGCACCATCCTGCTCAGCATGGCGCTCTACCTGCTGGGCATGCTGGCCTTCCCCGTCATCGCCGCGCCGCACACCCGCCAGGGCCTGTGCGGGGACATCCCCCTGTTCCCCGTGGAGAACTGCTCCTCGCCGGCGGCCAACGCCACCCTGGCGCCCTGCTCCCAGGCGGGAGCCACCCGCTACTGTGCCACCGCCACCTTCGTGGGACTGGTCCTCGTGGGGCTGGGCGTCGGCTCGGTCAAGGCCAACATCACCCCGTTCGGGGCAGACCAGGTCAAGTATGGCWGGGCAGCTCGTGGGTGCCCAGGGGTGGCAGAGGGGCTCGCCGTGGTGGGGTGGACAGTGCGCCCATTACCGATCTCCCTGGAGGTGTTCAGCCTTGGAGGGAATCGCATCGKCCAGCTCTGCTCCTGTGTAATGCAAGTGATGAAGTTGTGCCCTCTTTGATATAATTTTGGTACCTGTAGGGGTGTCAGATCCATTATGATCTTTGGTTTCCTGGTTACCCTGCCTTAGCTGTGGCATCTGAGTTGGCTGAGCCATCACCATCTTGAGGACTTGGGTTGAATATTTAAAGGCCATTAAGTGGATTCTTAATTATCCTCCCTTTTGAGTTTGTACCCTGTTAATTTGGCCTCAGAGCTCATCAGATGAAGTACAGGCTCCACATTTTAGCTTTGACAAGGATGGCACGGGCCTTCTAAGGCAGTGTCAGAGCCTTCTGCCATCCATGATAAGCAAAGGCTACAGAACAAAGTTTTTATGCTTTRGGTATTTGAGCACTGCACTGCCCTTGAGTGATATTTTTGTGCAGGCTAATGCTGYATCACATGATGGGTGGAAGCTGCTCTCAGCGTGGTAAACATCACCTGGGCTGTTCTCGTAAGGACATGTCCTGTCAAATGACCTTATCCGGATCCTCTACAGTGATCTCATTCATTGGATCATCACTGCAGAACCGAATGGCTTTAGGAAAACATTTGAGAGGCATCTTAGAGTTCAGTAGGAATGCTCTGTTGCATGTCCTTTTCTTACAGTCCCATGCTAAGCTGGTATGCTGACTGTGGATGTTGAAATGTAATTTCTGCTTTACAAATTGAGAATTTCAGTATGGACAGGTACTGAGCGGCTTTTCTAACTMAACTGAAAATCCAGTTGCATATCTGTTTTTACTGACTCAATGAGTTCTGGTTAGAGCAGGTATCAGAAATGCCATGAATTCTTTGTAAGAGRGAGKMTCTACCACAGTATCTTTGCCAAACRTACCTCATGTTCTCTGTTGTGCAGTTTACATTTGTCATTCTTTGACATTTCATGTATTCTAAATTCTGGAGTTGTGGGTGAAAGGCAGTATATAAATGTAAAACATCATTATAGCCCAGCATTGTGTGTCCCCAGTGCATTAGTTSTGTTTAAGCCAGCCTGAGCCCATCAAGTGAAATAGCTTTAATATGACTTTATCTTGTAAGGTGTTTTTCAAAACTGACTGCTTATCCCCAGAACGCTTTATGAAAGTTAAATATGAGAGATAAATAATGGCAGGAACAGAGCAAAAGAAGAGCCATTGCCAATGGAAGTGTAGCTGTTGTAGCTGGATTCTRTAAAGGTTTTTCCCCCAGGATTTCAAGGAAAGCAGATTTTGGCTGGGTTTGCAGATAATTCACTGTGATTTATGTAGGGTGAAGCAAAAGAAATACTTCTTTCTGGTCCATAATAATCAGTGGAGCTCTGCTGAGGACTGATTTTTTCCCCTTTTTCTGGCTTATCTCTTGTTAAATATACTACAGCATGCCACTTACCTTGGTGTGCAGTTTGGGGCCCTCTTGGGCACCTTCTCCCTGCACAGGAATGTGGAAAACTGCTGGGGAGATGTGTGTATGTGTATATATATATATATATATATATATATATATTTCTGAGAATAAAATGTGTCTCCCAGGGCCACATTCTTGGGAGGCCAGAGCACAATGCAAACGTGTTTTGGCTGGATGTGTGCTGATAACATCTGTCCTCTTTCTCTTAAATACCAAAGGAGATTATGAATTATATATTAGGTACTTCAGTTGACAGTGTTGCCTTTCAGAATGTTAATAACATTTYATTGCAGATCTCATAAAAATTACCATGTGATTTTTTCAGCTTTGATGTGTGTATAGAATTGGAGTGGAGAGCTCTAATATAATGAGGTTTTTTTTTTTTTTTATTTAGGAGAATCATTTTGTGGAAAATCGGAAACTGAGCTTCAATCCTTTTCTCTAAAGTTGAAAGATGTGGTTCTTTACTTTCTGGGAAATGCTTGCTTTTAGAARTGCTGTTAAAGGGACTCAGTGGAGTTAGCACAGAGTAACTTCTGCCAGTCAGCTTTGCAAAAAAAAGTTACTGCAAACTTGGGACAGACCAGGTTTTCTCAACTCTGGTTATAAATGAGCTGTTTTTCTAGAAGTTGCTTTGCTCTGAATGTGAGCTGATGRTTCTCAGAATAGTGTTTCTAATCATATGATCCTATAACCTGGCACTTTCCAGTTCCCCTTTCAAGYGCGAGTGTTTTGCTGTCACTTCCTGTTCCATGCAGCAGTTTGTGACTTTCTGTAGTTAGGAAACAATAGGACTGTTTGCCATTATTGTGAAAGCTGGTTGAGCTTCAGTGCTGAAGCCAGAATAGTAGCAGGCTCCTAATCTGGTATCAGCCATAATCATTATTCTAATTATAGCTGGATCTCTTTTGGGGGATGGCGATTAGAGAGGCCACGTTTCACCCACCCTGTGGCTTCCCTCGGAATTGCTTTCAGAGCCAATAAATATCTCAGGCCATAAAAAATCTTCCAGCTCTGCTAAAATCGTTGTTTTACAGTTGCTATTGGAAAYTGCTGCTGTAAAGATGCTTTAGAGTGATTTCAACCTTTATTTATTTGTAGAGCTTAGGTTTTCCAGCCTCTGGATAAGGATGGGGAGCCACATATAAAGATTTGAAGGTCCCTGACTGTAGCTTATTTTGTTGTGGCTGCTGTAGAACTTTTTATGAGCCTGTGGACATTGAAGGCCTTGCAGAGAACAGTTTGAAACAAGTGGTGGCATTCACATGGCCTGTAATAATTTGTTTCTGTTTTGTGCCAGAAACAGAATGGATGGGAGAGGAAAAGGACTCTGTGTGTATGGTCGCTGAGTATAAAAATGTGAAATGATGTAGCAGCTGAATAACACTATTTAGCTCAACTACCGAGCTCTCTCAGATAATCTCAAAGAGTAATTGGTGTCTTTAGTGGTGAATTAGAGGGTCAGGATTCTGTAAATTTGACTGCACAGAGCTGTTGTCATTGTACCTTCTTTTGTGCTAAGGTTTTGTGTTTTCATCCTTGCTCAGTTGTGTGGTTGCTCACTGGGGTGACTTTGGGGCTGTTGGTCATTGTGACTGTCAGTTGATTGCAGGRTTTGAAAACTGCTACTGTCAGGAACTTGTGAATGATCTTGTTCCTTTCTCGTGAGTTGTGGAAGGTCCCAGCTTTGGATCTGTTGTGATGTGAGACACATGCTGGAACTCTGGGGTTTGGGAGATACTTGAGATCATTAGCAGATGAGGAAAGAAATGAGATGTCATGGTGGAATGTTGGGCACCAGGATAGACACAAGCTGCAGCAAAAATAGCAAATCTTGTGGATATCCAGTCCTTTAGAACAGATCTGCCTGTGGGAGGAGGAAATTACCTTGTGACAAAGCAAAGCATCTG
This sequence comes from Malurus melanocephalus, assembly GCF_030028575.1. NCBI lineage: Eukaryota > Metazoa > Chordata > Aves > Passeriformes > Maluridae > Malurus > Malurus melanocephalus. The sequence goes on along the minus strand of NW_026623762.1, from coordinate 442,003 downwards.
AACACAGGAACTGTGGAAAAGCCACGATGTTTGTTTAGATTCCTGACTATGTAAAAATCAAAATAATCTAATAGAATCCTAGTATTTGAGCTGTTGTTTTCAAGCTGTACAGACTGCTTTGACTAGCACTTGGATCAACTCCTAAGAAAGATGCTGGTGTTGAAAAATCCAGGAGAGGGGTAATTAAGTGATCATCTTTCTTCTGAGTCAGAAGGAGGTCTGAGTGTGAACCTTCAGACAGCTGTGCTGTGGAAATTGCTGTCAGTCACTTATTTGTGAGGCATTTTCATCAGGGGTTGTAAATAAAGATCCAGTTACTCTTCCTCCCATTCTTTTAGTTGTGCTTAAAATTCTGTTCA